>NW_019154102.1:5563387-5726318 GCF_002288905.1 Enhydra lutris kenyoni | reverse complement strand
AGGGCTGCACAGCCCCAGACTGAGCATCTTCTGAAGTTTTGTACCCTAGGTGCCTCCCTTACCTTACCTTCGTCTGGCTCTGCAGATGACATCCCATCACAGAGAAACAAACAACTTAAGACTGGATGATAAACATTTCTGTTCTTTAAATTTCCGAGCTGATCTCATTTCCATCTCCTGTGCAGAGGCTGGGCTGCCTTCTTCGTGCCTGCTCTCTATGGCTCATTTCTTATTAGGCTTTAGAGTACTACCCCTCTTCCCTAGTTTTCTTCTCTTAATTCCCTTGAGCTCATCTAGGCCATGCCCCCAGGGACCTCATCCTTCATTTGTGAGGGCTGCACAGCCCCAGACTGAGCATCTTCTGAAGTTTTGTACCCTAGGTGCCTCCCTTACCTTACCTTCGTCTGGCTCTGCAGATGACATCCCATCACAGAGAAACAAACAACTTAAGACTGGATGATAAACATTTCTGTTCTTTAAATTTCCGAGCTGATCTCATTTCCATCTCCTGTGCAGAGGCTGGGCTGCCTTCTTCGTGCCTGCTCTCTATGGCTCATTTCTTATTAGGCTTTAGAGTACTACCCCTCTTCCCTAGTTTTCTTCTCTTAATTCCCTTGAGCTCATCTAGGCCATGCCCCCAGGGACCTCATCCTTCATTTGTGAGAGGCCATCAAATTTCTGGTTCAATAAAGACCTTGTTCCACCTAAGAAGAACTCTAGTGTAGTCCCGTAAGTGCAGACTGTCATTCCACCGAGCAGTGGCAAATCAGTGTATCTGGACCATCTCTCTGAAGATGATAAAGTTCTGGGGTCAGCTGACCATACTCTGAAGGCCTCCTCACTGGGAAGTAGTATGGTGAGGTGAAGAGAGTCTTGACCTTGAACCTGGCTGACCTGGGTTTTTGGAGCTAGGTACATGCTTGCAATGTGTATGGTATGTGAATTTGGGCCAGTGTCTTAACTGTCTTGAGTCTCAATTTACTCATCTGTAAAATGGCATTGAGATTATATAAGATAACATCTATGAGACTGTTGTTTGAATTATATAGTACTTAAAAAAATCCCATTATCATTATAACTATAAAAATAAAGACAGGTTCAGGAACATTTGTTAAAGCAAATTACTTTCTGTCTAGGCACAGCTTTTGTGGCTGAAGTGGTATTTTGACTTGGACTGAGGTAAGGTATCTGAGATGTGCTGGGCAGGAAAGCGCACTTCCAGGAGGGAAGGGCGCCGTGTTTTCTGTTGAGCAACTCCCTGTGGGAAGTCTTTCCTCACAGAGCTCCTCTCTCAGGAGCATCAGTTACAAAGGGGCTGAAATGGCAAGTCCAATTAATGACTAATTTCCAAAACTGTTAGAAGAGTTTCTGCCAGATTCCTAACGATCACTTAAGAGACCATTTGGTGCATGTATGAGGCAGTAGAGCAGCCTGAGGAAAACAAAACAAAAACTTCTTATCTTTTAGGGGTCTCTCATATAGTGGCATTTTGAAAGCATCCCTTGTTTGGGAGCCTATTGAGACATAGCTGCAGAGATAATGCATAGAACTCCCTCTGTCTGTGCCTTGTGTATGGATTTCATTTTTAGTGTCAGCCAAAGAACAGGGTGAAATTCTGTGTGGTATTTAGTGCAGGTTTGGTGCTGGGAAAATGGTTGATACTTGGCTCTGTTATTTTCCTTTTACTTATGAGGAGATATCAATTTACTTTTACACAAATGCTTTGCCTGTTGTGATGTCTCTTTATTGGCTGATTGAAAACATGGAAAATTCTAGTTAAAAATTTCTCTCCCTTTCCAATTAGAAGAGCTATATTTTAGGAAATTAATCCTAATGAATGAAATGGATACATTTGCTAGGAATTAGGGTGGGGACATGTCTTTTTGATCCCTTGTGCTCATTGCATTTTCCTCAGAGTTGTGCAGGAGAGTATCAGTGAGTAGTGGCTTTCTGAAATGAAGAAGAGACCTTTTTTGGGTTCTATTTTGACTTCATAATCTTCTAATTAGAAATGACTGGGAATATTGTTTCTGGAATAATAAAAAAGGCACATCTTATTTGATAGCAAATAGGAAAAAGTGAAATTAACAAAAAAAAAAACACCAAACCTGAAGTGAGACTTAAAATATTTAACCTTTTAGTTGCTTTATTTGAATGTTTCTTAATGGTAATAATTAAAAATGAACTTCGTTATTTTGTTTTTCTTAATGTAGAATGATTTCTTTTTCTCTGTCCTTTATGAAGAACTATTGGTCTCTTTATAAAAAAGAGTACTGGTTTTCGCTCTAAATATTCCCAGGTCCAAGTGGAGTAAAAAGGCACATTCCCATTTATGGCTTAAGGCTTAATAAGTGAGGTGAAATTCCTTTATCATCCATGGGGGATTGAAGTGTAAATTTTTTTAAACCACAGTAGCAAAAGAGTCAAATGTATTTTCCATGGACAGCCCTGCTTTATAATTAGGATGCTATACTTCAGTTACATTGAATTTTCAGTAAGTGGGACTGAGTTTTAGAGAATTGGTACAATCTATCAGAAGGTGCTTGAAGCTGTGATTCAATAAAATGCCTGCATGTGGAGGAATTGAAAAGGCTGCTAGAACCAAGTCCTGGTGACTTGAGAATATTACATCATGTTTTACTGTAAATGTTGATGTCAGTGTGTTACAATGTCTGTAATTCACTTTAAATATTTCAGCATAGATCAGATAACACTAAGGATGTGTGTGAATTAGTTTAAGCCACATTAGGGGAAACTAGTTGACCTGCTTAGAAGTTCCTGCCCCAGGAGCTTTTAGTTAACAATTCATCAGAGAGGCTGTCCTCCAGGCAAGGCTGCTGGGGAATTCTATTATACTTATTTTTGATCAGCATAATAGAAATTATGAACATGTTTTTAACAGACGAAATTAGTGGCTTGGCACCATGGGTGTTTGGAAGGGTCTCACATTGGTGAAATAGGTATTACTCCGGAAATATAGATCAGTTAAGTTATTTTCGAGATACTCACCATCTTTGTCCAATAAGGTATGAAAGCCTAGCAAGCCCTCTAGTCTGTATCCTTAGGGTTGTCTCATTACCTGATGCCTCAACTACAGGATGAATAGTCTTTCCCTGTGAGTGACCACCTAGTAATTATTTTATGCTTTGCTAGCTGTTTGGTCTCTATTTGAACCCCTCAACTTTGCCTTTGTCCCATGAAAGCAGCCAGTATCTGTATATAAAAGAATGGACATGCCTATGTCCAATTGAACGTTATTTGCAAAATTGGGTAGGGCTGAATTTGGCCCAGGGTGGAAGTTTGTTTACCCCCGCTCTAGCATATTGTTTTACCTGCCCCAGGTGAATCTTTCAGTCCAAGTTGGATCACCTAAAATGCTAGAGTCCTGGGATGTCAGTGAGTGGAAAGAGCAGATTGTATTTGTAATGTTGTGACTACTTGCTAATAAGTTTTAGTATGTGTGGTTAAATTCAAGTCACAGACTTGCTTTCATTGTATATCCATAGCAGGGAATTAGATAACCCTCATACATCTGAAAAATGTTGGCTATGCTAGTATACCAGCTTTATGGTTGGTATACTGAACTGGAAATGACATAGACCATGACCTTGAACGTCTTGGGCAAGATCAGGATGTTCCTCCTCAGTGGTGGTCCCACTCTTGCAGTGATGCATGAATGTGCTGGTACATGGTAGATGCTCAGTGCAGTTTTGTTGATTTAGTGAATAGATTGAGTTTTGCTTGGCGATTTAGTTTGAGGTTGGTTATTTCTTGGGGTCCTGATGTGCTTAGCATTTAATTATCAGTGTGAGCGTGGGAATTAGGTAGGCATATGGATTAAACATTGTGCCAATTTACAATATTGACCTTAGAGATGTTAACTCATAAATTTAGCATCTGATGCCTGGTTAAAGTCCTGCTTCAAATCACGTTACTTGGGTTAAGAAAATGAAACAAAAGATTAGGAGCTTGGTACACAAATTATTTTTATACCCTCCATTGCTTATTTTACTCATTATGACTTGGAGATAAAATTTTAATTTTTGCAATGAGCTAATCTTCACTGCAGATTATCCGCTAAAGACAATTGAGATAATCAGTTGCTGACCATAGCTTGGAGAATGTGGGTGACTCACTCTTTTTTCCTTATTCAACTTTTCTTCCAAGTGCCTTCCATATAGCCCTTCTCACCTCAATAAAAGTTTTCTTATTTTAATATTTGTCATTTGCAAATTAAGCAAATATTTTTTTAAGCAACTCTTAAGTGCATAGCACTGGGCTAGTTGCCCTGAAGGCATAGATGGAGGAGATGAGCAGAGTCTTGTTTCTTTGGGGAAAATCATGGAACACTTCATTTGATCTGGACCTTTGAGGACAGGTAGGATTTTGATGAATGGTGAGTAAGGGCTTGCTGCTAGAGAGAGCTGGATGAATTGAGATCAGAGGTGGAAAAATTCTGGTTTTGCATAAAGGTAGATAGTCCAAGGTCAAGTCTTGAGTTAGTATCATTTTCATGTATATCTTGGAGGCCTGGGGGTTGTGAGGGATGATAACAAGGACGCTTGGGCATTTGGATTAGTACTACTGCATGAGGAGCTCTTTCAGAGGGAAGAGGAGAATACCATTGCCCTAAAGAAATGCCTGATAAGCAATGCAGCCTGAATTTTGATACCTGCCAGTCTGTTCTGAGAGGACACCGAGGCAGGGTTATGTATGATGTTGAGTGGTCACTCGGAATGAAGAGAAAGCTACAACACTAAAGGTGACCCCACCTCAGGAACTGAGGGCTGGTGTGAGAAAACCTTTGGAGAGAATGAGCTGCGACGCTGGCAGACATTGCTGAGACTCACCTCCATTGCCTGGCCTCCCTCCTGCCCCTCACTAGCTGGGGCTGATGGGGTGTAGCTAACTTCCCCGACAGTTTTCTTACTCATGTGAGAATCATCTAGGCTTCTTTTTAAAATGCAGACTTCTCAGGTCCACTTGAAATCTGCTGCAGAGTTTGGGGTCCAGAATGTAAGAACTAAGAATGTTCATTTAACAAGTGTGCCAGTTGATTCTTATGTACTGTAAAATATGAAAACCACCACTGGGCATAAGGAGTTATAAGATGGAGAGTCTGTTGGTATTTCTGGTCAGTTTCACTAAATTCTCTGGTGGTGTTCCAGGAACTATTCTAGAAGCTGAGAATATAAGAAGAGCAAGACTTGGCCTCAGTTTTCAAGGAACTTGTGGTTTCATCCAGAAAGTAGATGTGTGGCTATACAATGGAAATATGGTAGCCGAGGTATGCACAAGGAAAGGAAACATTACAGAAGACAGGAATTTAAATCTGTGTGGGAGAGTCAGGGAAGACTTTCCAGAAATGAGGATTCTGAGCTGGGTGTGTTTTCAAAGATGGACAGAAGTTTGTCAAGAGGAGTAGGGATAAGGACACAGAAGCTTAAAACTGAATGGTGCATCCAGAGAACCAATAGAGAAAAAGCACCAGAGGCAGCATGGCTGTGTTGACTGACTGGCTTTTTTAAGAAGGAGGAAATATTCTGCACCTGAAGAAAAGCATAAAGATCATGACGAATACCACACGTTAATAGACCTGAGTCGATACCGACACACTGTGATCACACTGTGATCACATGTATGTTACAGGCACTCATCCAGGTGTTTCCATATGTGGTCTGCACACACGACTTGCGAAGCCTGCAGATGGGGAGATAAAGGGAGTTTTACTAGTCTCTTCCTAATGGATTTGCTATCCTCCCCACCTTATCTCTTATCAGGAAACCCATCAATATACCCTAAGCAGGGGATCATGGTTTGGTCAGTTCTCATGACCTGCTCAACTCAGCTGTCATCTCTTTGGCGCTTTTGGAGCTCACATTCACCAGACAGATGAGTTTTCTTCTTCTGGCTTTATTATGGCCTCAGTCACAAAGATCTGTAAAACTGGGACTCCTGTGACAATAGGAGGAGAGCCAGGTCAGGTGGGGCAGTGGTGGGTGAAGTAAGGCCTTTCGTGCTATGCTGACGAGTCTGAGTTTTAATCTGTAGGTAAAAGGGAGCCAGTGAAGAGTTCTGGCCACAGGATGGTGATGCTTTGGCGTAGGGTGCAGCATGAGCTTGGGAGTCGGACTGCTTGGCTTTAAGCCTTGGCTTTACCACTCACTATGGCGTGACCTAACAAGTCACTTACCTTTTCTATTCCTTTGTAAAATAGTGATACTAATAGTACCTCTTCTCCTATTCTTTTCTTGTGAAGATTAAATAAGATTAAATAAGAGAGGGGCGTCTGGGTGGCTCAGTGGGTTAAAGCCTCTGCCTTCGGCTCAGGTCATGATCCTGGGGTCCTGGGATGGAGCCTTGCATCGGGCTCTCTGCTCAGCAGGGAACCTGCTTCCCGCTCTCTCTCTGCCTGCCTCTCTGCCTGCTTGTGATCTTCCTCTGTCAAATAAATAAATAAAATCTTAAAAAAAAAAAGATTAAATAAGAGAATACATAGCATGAGTTCCAGTCCTGCCTAACTCTTGAGGCTCAGTAAATATTAGAATCAGCATACTTTACATACCCATGCATATCTTCAGTGCTATGTGTGAATAAATACATAGATGCATACAGTTTAAACCCTGCCATGATATGACACTGGCACAGGGCTAGGTTGCATAACTCTAGGCTCAAAGTAAGTAAATGGTCTGAGGCAAGGGCAAATTCAGGCCTAGCACTAAGCCCCTTTGGGTCCCAGTTGCCTGCTTTTTCTATAGCACCACTGTTGCTCTAACAGCAAGATCTATTCTCTTCAAAGCCAGCTCTAAATATTTTCTAATAATGACATGTTCTGGCATTCTTTTGGATGAACCCATTAGTAGTGCCTAGAAATTATGTCAAAGAAAACATTTCTCTTCAGCATGTGTTGGTAGGTGCTCGCCATTCAAAAGACTTTAAGAGGGAGGAGAAGGTGTATGTACATCAAGTATTCCCTGGACCCTGTCAAAATTACCTTAGGTTTGGAAGATTTTTTTCCTGTTTCAAACCTCCTTTCCCTGAGGTGATATTCTGGACGGTCAGGTGATGAGCAGGAGGTTTCAAAAGAAAGAATCATATATTTCAGGTTTGCTTTGCTGCTTAATGATGTTCAAAAGAAGCTATTGTATGTGATTGGAGTATGAACCCACGGGCAGAGTGCGTTTTAATTTCCATTTAAAGTGGGGAGCAAGCCTGTGGGGAGCCAGCCTGACCTCATTTAGCTGGCAAAAGGTAGGTGTGTGCATAGCTAATAATGAAAGTATCTTACATTTGTAAAGGGTTTTATGCTTTGAAAAGTTCTTTGACGCACTTTATTATATTTTGATCCTTCCAATAGTTCCAAGAGGAGGCCAGAATTATGATTCTCTTTTTGGATACATGGAAAATGAGACTCAGAAAAATTAAGTGATGTGCCCATGTTGCCCATAAACCCGCAATTACATTGGCACAATTACAGTTCCAGAGATCACGTCTGGTGCTGTTTCTGTTACAGTGAAACCACTCATGAGATATGGTAGAATCCTCTTTTTAAAGTCAAAATTATATTAACTATTTTACTGCTATCACTTCTGACTGCACTGGATTCATGGTTCAATCAGACAAAAATGCTTCATCTCTTTGGACCTTAAAATCCTCTTCTAAAGGATCAAAGAGCTTACATTAACTCTGTCTTAAAATTGTATGATTCTCTTAGTTGTTTACTTTCAATGGAACATTTTTTTTAAAGATTTTATTTATTTATTTGACAGAGAGAGAGATCATAAGTAGGCAGAGAGGCAGGCAGAGAGAGAGAGGGGGGTAAGCAGCTCCCTGCTGAGCAGAGAGCTCGATGCGGGACTCGATTCCAGGACCCTGAGATCATGACCTGAGCCGAAGGCAGAGGCACTGAGCCACCCAGGCGCCCCTCAATGGAACATTTTGTTACATGATTCCTTGCCCAACTTCTAGGCAAAGTCAACTGCATTTTCATTTGCTTCCCAGGAATGGCATAGCTAATTTGGATTTTGTAAACGTGTCTAAAGGACCCGCTAAAAACGTGTGTTGAGCCTGCTCTCTCTCATCCTAAGGGTTGGGGGGGCAAAACTCAGCAAATTAGGTCCATCATTTTCTGTAATAATATGAGTAAACTATTGAAGTAGAGTTATACTACTATGTCATTAGGAGTGCTTTCAGCTTGTTTGGCAGAGATGCTTATAGGTATAAAGAAGGGAAGGTAAAAATAAGATGGAAGGAAAGAAAGGAAAGCCCCAGACTGTTCTGGTAGATGTTATCAAGTGCAAAATTTAAGTATTAGAGAAAAAAAAGACATCAAAAAAGTACAGAAGCAGAGAGTATTAGAGTCGGTAGGCCACTGGACTGCAGGATTGCAGCCTCACCTCCTAAGTATGGACTGTATGCTCAGAGAGCTTGAATAACCCACCCAAAGTTATATGGCAGGCAATGGCAGCATCAGGGCTGGGGAAAATCAGGAGCCAATTTCTGAATGTCTATTATGTCAAGGGCTTTAAAAATGTTATCTCCAAATATTATGGGTTGAATTGTAATTCCCCTCCCCCAAATCATATGTAGACATCTTAATTCCACGTACCTCAGAATGTGACCTTATTAGGATATAGGGTCTTCACAGAGGTAATCAAGTTCAAGTCAGGATTAGGACGGGTCCTAATCCAACATGGCTGATGCCCTTGTAAAAAGGTGAAATCTGGACCCAGACACACAGACACAAAGAATACCATATGAACATGAAGATGGCCATCCACAAGCCAAGGAGAGAGGCCCTGAGCCAGGTGGTTCCTTCCCAGCTCTCAGAAGGAGCCCAGCCTGACAACACCTTCATCTCAGACTTGAGTCTCCAGCATGTGAAACAATAAAATCTTGTTGTTCAAGCCACCCAGTTTGTGGTACTTTGTTATTAATCATCCTAGCAAATGATTACACCCTGCAGTCCCATTGGGCAGGTATTGTCCTCCCTGGCTCGTGGAGGAGGAGCTGACTAGTATTAAACTGGGAAGCAGGTGTGTTGGGTTCCCAGATGCACATCTCTTCTGCTGTGTGATGTGGCTGCTGCTGGAGAGGAGGTTACAAGGCACACAGTATTTGGCATGAAACTACCCATTTATAAGGCTTCAGAGAATTTAGTGACCATCCAGCTTTCTTTAAATTGAATCTGTTTTTCTTTCTTTATTTTTAAAGGGAGGGTTTTTCCTCAAGTGTTTTCAACTGTGAGAACAGGTAGGACCTAGATGTCAATGAGTCGTTAGCTTTGGCAGTGGGAGAATTTAAACACTTCAGTTTAAACACAAAGTGATTTGTGTCCCTTTGAACCCAAATACCTATGGTTGCAACTAGAAATAGTCTCATCAGTCAAGTGTCAGGTCACGTTGTGCAGAGACTAAGCCATAGCATTACCTTTCAGGAAGCCCACTGTGAATGGGCTAATCTGTGAGGTTAGGAGGCCCGGCTGGAGTGATAGTGAGCAGCGTGAAAAGCTGCTTTGGTGGAGAAGAGGTTTACCTGGTGGTTCCCTTTCCTTAAACAGAGTTCCCCAAAATGGCTTCCTTCAATGGTGGCACATAACTCTGGCAGCTTGTTTTCTAAATCAGGGTTAACTGTTTTGTAGAATCATGCTTTGTAGAAAAAGTGTATTTAAGTACTTAAAATTTTTTGTGTGCTCTAAAATCTCTAAACTTCAGCTTCCTAGCTATGAATTGTGATAAAATCTGTCTCCTGGAGTTGGTGTGAGGATGAAATGTTATGTGTATTGGGAGTTTTTGGAAAGCAGAAAGCCCTGCACTGAGGTAAAGAGGTTTTTAATCAGACTGCAAATTTACCTGGAGAATCATTCAGATAGCTCTAGCATTCATTTATTCAGAAGTTATAAACAAGGCTCCTTTATCCTATTTTTGGAGTCTGGAGTGAGTATATATGTGTATGGCATACCTTGACCCTTGGGGGAAAATGTGCTAAGTGAATTCAAGGTCTTGATGTTATTAACTGGTATATTCCTCCTCTCACACTAGATAAATGACTTACAGCTCATCTAAAGGTCTTCACTCTGTTTTTGGGTTTCTGTCTCTACTGAGTCAGACCCTACTCGTGTTGGCCATAGTCCAAGGTCTGAGTTTTTTTTTAAAGAAAGTTAGAAAGACGAGTAGCTCTGTCCTATCCATAGCACATACTCAACCACCCAGCCCAGTCTCTCACCGTTCATGGGATAGAAAGGGGGAGGGTCATAAGAGATTTGGGGAGGTATGATGGCAGCAGAAGGTGCACGTGGAAGCGGGGAGTGTGGGATTGGAGTATAAAGTGGTGGTTGAGAGGATGGCTCTGGAGGCAGATTTCCTGAGTTTGAATTCCAGGTGCCTCTCTGTGCCTCAGTTTCCTTGTCCATAAAATGGAAATGATGAAAGCTCACTGATGAAATGAGTTCTCCATGTAAGCCACTGAGGCCAGGGCCCAGCCCAGGGCCGTGCTCAATGCTGACTACTCTTACTCTGTTCTGTGATGATGTATTTGTGTGTCCACCCCCACCCCCTGTGAGACTGTCAACTCCTTGAAGGGCCTCCAGGATGTCTTATTCATCTGTCTTCTAACATGAATATGGCTGAAAGAATTAAGCCATAGAACCTATAAGAGTGTTGTTTGTCTTCACCTTCTCTCAGCCCCAGCTGACATAACCCTCATTGAGAGTAATGTGAAAGTTAGTGGGTTTTTTGTTTTTTGTTTTTTTTTTTTTTTGGGTCAGAAAATGGCTTCATTTTGGAAATGATTTGGCTCTAAGTATAGTCAGGACACACAGCTATAATGGATCATGGACAGTGCCTCAGCGTCAGCAGCAGCAGTTTTAAAAGTTAAGGGTCAAAAGGGGCATCTGAAGTTTGTTGCTATTTAGAAGGTGTAGCGAGTGTCTGCCTAGAACAAAGCAGCTGAATATAAAATTTGTCTTGAAGGAGCAACATCAAGGGTAAGGTCATTCTTTTCCAGATATTGAGCGGCTCATTTGTTATCACAGTCCTATGCTGTCCCGCCTGTACCTTTCTAGCCTCGAGTGGCCTTACTTTGGCTCCCTCGCATATTTCTGCTCCTTCTCATCAGACTTGTTGGGGCCATGCCAGGCCCCTAAGGGATGGGACCATTTGTCCCCTCACTTCCCAGCTTTCACTCCTTCTTATCCCACATTGATCAAGACAAAATAAGCACTCAATAAATGTTGGCCGAATTTAGTTCCTGTCTTCCTTCCTTCTCCCCTCTCTTTTCCCCAAAGCCAAATAGGCCAAACCCGGATAGCTTTGAGGTTCATATAATTCAACACACCTGCTAGGGTCACAAATGAATGATTGGATCAGCTCACATGGGATGAAGAATGGTAAATAAGCATATAATTCAATGTTTTTTTTTTTTTTTAATACCCACTGTGGATTTACATTTTCCCTGCTCTCAGTTTTGAAGCCTTATTGATCTGTAACAGGAAACATAGGGCTATTATCATAAATCCAGTAGAATACAAGGGTCCTGCAAATAGATTCAGCAGTGTGATCTTTTATGCTGTAAACACCAACAGTGTTGTGGGGACGTTGGACTTGGAAGCTGAGGGCCGGGCTGTTTAGTGGGGACAGTCTTCCCCTCTGGTGTCACTATTAGATCCACCAAGATGCAAGGAAGCTCACGTTTTGTGGCTCTCTGCCTATCTCCTCATTCCTTGTTCATATAGGACTTTTTGAAAATGGTTTACTGAAGGTAGACTCTGATTGCCCTTTAGAAAATTATACTTTTAATTGCTGATTGCAGGACTCCAATTGGAGTTTTATGGAAAGATTCATAAGGTTAAACTACTAGCTGTTTGTATGTGTGTGTGTGTGTGTGTGTGTGTGTGTGTGTTGGGGTGTGTTGCTGGGCAGGGAGGGCCCAGGAAAGGTACAGAAGCAGCTGGGCTGTTTCTATGTTCAAGACAAACAAACAAATACCACTTACTCTGGTATTCTAGAAGGGATAGGTGGGAAACCTCCATCCTACACCTTTGGTTTTTCTGGTGATAAGATATAGTCTGCTCCTTTGGCATAGTGTGTCTAGTAGATTATATTTTAGGCGTTGGCTTGTTTGTTTGCTTGTTTGTTTTGTGGGAAATATCCCTCAGACACAGAACTGTGCTAAACGGTACTTGGTCAGCTGTGTGCATTCTTGCACAAAGAGAGGACCATGGATGTCACCATATATGTAAGTGGATATAACATTGATGAACAGTATAACTCCGTGTGAGCAGCAATCAGAGTTTCTTACTAAGTCGAGGGAACATTTATTGTAAAATAGAGAAAATACTCATAAAGCAGCATTTCCAAATGTTAGTTCCATAGAAAATAGTTCCCTAAAATCCTCCACAAAAGGGGGGACATTCAGAATCTGTCATTTAATATGATTGGGAAATGCTATGAACCATACCCTCCTCTCGGAAGTTCACAATGCAGACTGACTTGTTAAAGGCTCTAAGAAGTCTTACAACGAAGACACCTATCTAATTTTGGTTAGTCTGGTGCTTCCCAAACATATTTTACTTTGGATTTTTTCCCCCATGGTATCAATGACCATTCTGGAGAATGGTGTTTCTTGTAACATGTTTCTGAAAGTACTATAGTAAAGTATAAGCCTTTGGGCTAGTGGGGTTGGAATTATTTTAAATTGTATTGATTCTGGGAAAATGATTTTCTTTCTGTCAAAACCTAAAGAAGGCTGCAAAACACCTTGTCCTCAGTATTGCACAGAAGATAACAATTTATAGTAGGAACTTTTTCTGGAATGAGCATTAGAGAAGAAATACATCTCAGGGTTTCTGCAGTGGTACTGAGTCTGTGTAGAAGTCAGTAGAACAAGATAATAGGAAGAGTGCAAGTTGCAGGACTATAGTCTAGACTGAACTCTGAGCTGCTGTGTAAGTAGAATCTAAGGCTTCTCTGTGCCATTCAACACGCATTTACTAATTACCTACTAGTTTCCAGCACTATGCCAAGCTCTGAGAATGCAACTCTGAGAAAGACACAGCCTCAGGTTTCAGGATCAGTGAGGAAGACCTCAAAGTAGACAGGCAAAGCAACTTCATCATGAGTCATGCTAGGATCAGGGAAGCACAGCAGGTTGGGGAACTGCAAAGGAGAAGCTCTGAGTTGAGCCTTTTTGGGACAGCAGAGTTTGCTAAAAGGAAGTGGCAGCCAAGTAGAGGTGTGAAGCATGGAAGGGGGGATTGGGAAGACTGTCCCAGGCAGAGGCCATGGCCTATACAAAGCCTAGGAGTAGAGCTCATCTGGCATGTTTGGGGAACTTCGAGCAGGTGAGAAGCCAGAATGCTGTGCTGGAGGGGCAGGAGAGGCTGGAGAGGGGCGCTGAGCAGGGGTTTGCCGGATCCTGGTTGTCGAACAGGGAGAAGGGTGTCTGTTTCCTCTGTGATCAGTGCAAGGGACCGGTACAAACACATGAACCACCTGGTGGGGCCATCCTGACATGTGGACAGTGGAGGGACAGGAAGTAGATCAGTAGATGACTTAGGATCAAACAATAAAAGAAGAGAATGTTCTGGGTAAAAGTATCTTCCCAGACCCTCCAGTCTATGGATTTCACTGATACTTTACTGAGGAGAAACCAGCAATTAGTCCAGAAGCAGCCCAGAGTCATGCTGTTGGATGACAGGTAGTTTACGTGAGGGTACACCTCTGTACACTTCTTTATGTGTCCATATTATTTGTCAGCAGATTGTATGTTCTTTATTAAAGAGTTCCCGTTAATGTAGTCTCAGCTAATCCTTCTTGGTTTTCTACTCATTTATTCTGCAAGTGTTTATTGAGCTTCTGGCAGTGCCAGGTGCTGAGGATATAACACATGACAAAACAATTCCAGTCTGCTCTACAGTCTAGAACAGGGGACTGACACTACTTACCTAGTCACATTAATAAACGTGAGATTACA
Source organism: Enhydra lutris kenyoni (assembly GCF_002288905.1). Taxonomy (NCBI): domain Eukaryota; kingdom Metazoa; phylum Chordata; class Mammalia; order Carnivora; family Mustelidae; genus Enhydra; species Enhydra lutris. The sequence continues at coordinate 5,712,347 of NW_019154102.1, read as the reverse complement.
ACTGTGATAAGTGCCATGAAAGAGAAGTCGGTGGTGTTACGCGATCACAGTTTCGAAGGTCAGGAAAGGCTTGCCTGACAAGGTGGGCTTTAGGCTAAGAGAGCTGTAGAGCGAAGGAGTTAACTGCGGATACAGCAGGGGAGAGCAGAGAGCACCCGTGACAAGGGGAAACCTGGTGCACTGAAGGAACCGAAATGCGTGGCTGGAGTCCACAGAGTGCAGTGGTAAAACAGAGGCTGAGGAGGTAAAAGATTTCAGACTCTACCAGGCCCTCTAGTCGTGTTAAGGAATTGCGTTTGTCCCAAGAGCACTGCAAAATCTTTGGAGAGTTTTAAATAAGAGGTTACATATCATTAGGTTTGTGTTTTGAAGCGATGATGCTGGTCGTGTAGTGGACAATATACTGGAGGGAGCAAGAGCAGATGTGGGTGTAGAGACTTGGCTACTGAGGGAATCCATGCTAAAGATGCTGGTGCCTTGGATTTAAGATGGAGGCAGAGAAAGTGGAGAGAAATAAAAGAATGCAAGAGCTGTTTAGGAAGTAAGCTTTGTTGACAAGGGGATGCATCGTGTATGGAGCAGAGAGAGAGAGAGAAATAGGGCTCACAGAATCTCTGCTACCAAGGTAGAGAATATTAGATGTGGTTTTGGGGGAAGGATCATACAGTCATCTTTGGTCATTTGGATATGTAGCTAAGAGAAAAGTTCTGGATGGACATATAATTTGGGAGCATTGGCATTGATACTGTGTATACCAGATGAGTCTCAGGGGGAGAGTGAAGGCTGAGGAGAAATCAAACTGAGTGAAGACTTGAGGGGCTCAGGCCTTCAGAGGAGCCTGGGAAAGACTAGCTAGAGAAGTAGGGGAAAAAATCAAGAAAATGAGGCATGAAAGGCATAGGGAATGATTATTATTCCAAGAGGAAATATGTGCTCACCAGTGTTGATTTGCCATGGAAACATCAAATAAGATGAGGAATGAAAATTGGCCTTGGTAACCAGGAGGCAACTTTTGGCCTGAGTGAGAATCATTTTGCTAGAGAGGAAAAGCAGGTGCCTGAATGAAATACCTTTTACAGAGTCAGCAGTGAGGACCCCTTCCTGTATGGCACCACAGAGGCAAGCCCTGGACGGGTTTAGCAGCTGTGGAAATTCCCAGGCCTGATGCTCAAAGTGAGAGACCACATAAACAGTATCGCTTATAGAATGGTCTGGAAAAGGGCCCTTGCTGTGGGGCACAGGAGATAAGATAGAGTTATGTCTAGCTTATGCCTAACTGATCTTTAACTAGAACGTAATCAGCAAACGGTTGTTTAATTTGTATGTTTGAAGTCTTTTAAAAATACATTAAAAATGCTGAAGACCTATCATCAAAATTCTCTTGCATTGCAGTGAAATAGAAATCTAAGACTTTATAAGGTTGGGAAAAAACCCTCTACTTTTATAGACATCCCATAGAGAGCCTGAGAAAGAAATAGAAATGCCCCCATTTTTTCCTCAAAGGCTGTAGCTGATAAGTTTGGGTGGATATTGAATGCCTTCAAAATTCCTGCAAAGGTTGAACCCCTTAAATGTAATTTATCCTTTGTTTATCCTCTTGGGCAATGAGAATAAGCATTTGTCTCCAACTTATATTACCCCCACTTTATTGAACCGCTTTACAAAAACTGAAGCATGATTTACAGTGATGTTTCATAACAGCCAGTATTAATAAAATGGCTAAAGGTTTTGCAGGCTCTTCAAAGACAGGGCTCTAAATTTTGGAGGAAAAAAGAGATATTATGGATTTCAGTTTACAAAAGAGCTGGGTTAAATTCAGTTTTCAGACACAGGGGTATCTGTTGGCTTATATTTCTGCCAGTTGTATAAAAAAAGCACTAAATACTCCATGATCATTTAAAGGTCATTTTAATCTTATGAGACCATTGATCGGTGCTTTGCAGAATGTCATATAATTTCAGAAGAAGCATCCGTGTTGTCTAATTTGGTAGGGCAGTAGTTCTCCCAGTGCCGTTACGGGACTGGCAGCAGCAGTATCACCTGGGGAGTGATGGGATGTAAATCCTGTGGCCTCATCCACGCCTACGGAATCAGAAATTCAGGGGTTGGGGCCCAGTGGGCTCTATTTCACCAGCCTTGCAGATGGTACTAATCCATAGTCGAGTTTGTGAACCACTGTTCTTGGCATAGCAGTATCTTGGTCAAAACAGACATCAAATCCTGTCTCCTAGGTAGAAGCAAAACCTGAATATTTCCCCCACTCTGTAAATTTATACCCAGCCCCCTTCTGGCTCCTCATGACCACAGTGGCCTGGGTTCTTCCTAAAGCACCGCCTGGTCCAGTCCCTTGATTTACACTCGAGGATCCCAAGAAAAGTGTTGCTGATGATTCAGTCTTTGCTGCCCTAACCAGGGAGCATGGAGATCACTCCTTTTGATGTTCCGTCTAAGATGCTTACCATAAGCTAGGCACTATCCTGAATATTTTGTTTCTAGTATCTTTTTAACCCTCAGAACAACCCTTTGAGTAGGTATTTCCATCTCTATAGTGCAGGTGGAGACACTGAAGCTCAGAGAGGCCTAAAAACGTACTTGAGGTCAAACAGCAGACACAGGTCAGCAGCAGACACAGGATCGAAGCCCGTGTGTTTAGCTATTACCTGCTTCCCACGGCTCATGGTTACCGTCAGCGAAAGGGCTTTCCCATTAGTTATTCCCTTCAACTTAAGCCCAGGGTTCCAGGTTTCTTTCCCCAGTCTTGGTTGGTTTGATGCTTTTGATTTGATAATTCTATATACTCAGATAAAGAAGCATTAGCAGGGTACACAAAGGTACTTTGGGAATTTTAAAGAATCCAAAAGGGTGAATATGAACATGAGGCACATGTGATTAGAAACTGCTTATATAGTGGCAGAAAGCTCAGCAGAGTTGTATCCTGCAGCTATATGGAAAGCAGAATTTGAAAGTGACAAAATGGTGCATTTAGCTGAGGAGGTTTCCAAGCAAAGTGTTGAACACATAATCTTTCTTCTTCTTGCTGCTTAGAGTAAAATGTGAAAGGAAAACGATAAATTGAGGAAAGAACTTAAAACTTTTGTAAATCACTTTATTTTATTTTATATTTTATTTTGTCATAAGTGTGCTCTTTACTCCCCATCCCCTAGCCACCCCCCGCCCCGCCCTCTTCCCCTCTGTATCCATCAGCTTATTCTCTATAGTTAAGAGTCTGTTTCTTGGTTTCTCTCTTTTTTCCCCTTTGCTCATTTGCTTGTTTCTTAAATTCTACATAGGATTGATATCATACGGTATTTGTCCTTCTCTGACTTATTTCACTTAACATATGTGTACAGCAAGTGTGGACCGATCTATCTATATAGATATATCTACAGCACACCTTCTTTATCTATTCATCTATCGATGGATACTTGGGTGTTTCTGTAGTTTGGCTGTTGTAAATAATGCAATAAACATAGGGGTGCATATAGTCTTTTGAATTAGTGTTTTTGGTTTTTCTGGGTAAATACCCAGCCGTGCAGTTGCTAGATCGTAGGGTAGTTCTAGTTTTAATTTTTTTAGGAAACTCCATACTGTTTCCTGCAATAGTTGCACCAGTTTGCATTCCCACCAACAGTGAAAGAGGGGTCCTTTCTCTCCACATCCTCACCAGCACTGATTGTTTTCTGTGTTATTGATTTTAGCCATTCTGACAGGTGTAAGATGGTATCTCTTTGTGGTTTTGATTTGCAGCTCCCTGATAATAAGTGATGTTCGGCCTTTTTTCATTTGTCTGTTGGCCATCTGGATGCCTTCTTTGGAGAAACATCTGTTCATGTCTTCTGCCTATTTTTAAATTGAATTATTTGGAGATATTTTTTGCATATTGTGTTGTATTAGTTCTTTGTATATTTTGGGCACTCACCCTTTTTGGATTTGTCATTTACAAATATCTTTTTTTATTTTACTCCCCTTTTAATTGGTTGCCCTTTAGTTTTGCTGATTGTTTCCTTTACTGTGCAGAAACTTTATTTTGATGTCATCACAATAGTTTATTTTGCTTTTAATTTTCTTGCCTCAGGAGGCATAGCTAGAAAAATGTTGGTATGGCTAATAGCAGAAAAATTACTGCCTATGCTCTCTTCTAGGATTTTTATGGTTTTAGGTCTCACATTTAGGTCTTTAATCCATTTTAAGTTTATTTTTCTGTATGGTAAAAGAAAGTGGTCCAGTTTCATCCTTTTTATGTGGCTGTCCACTTTTCCCAACACCATCTGTTGCAGACTGTCTTTTTCCCATTGTATATTCCTTCCTCCTTTGTCTAAAATTAATTTATAACATAATTGTGGGTTTATTTCTGGGTTCTCTGTTCTGTCCCATTGATCTATGTGTCTTCTTCTTCTTCTTCTTTTTTTATTTTTTTGCCATACTCTTTTAGCTACTATGATGTTGTAATGTAACTTGAAACCTGAAATTGTGATACCTCCAGTTTTGCTTTTCTTTTTCAAGATTGCTTTGGATATGCAGGGTCTTTGGTGTTCCATATAAATTTTAGGACTGTGAAAAAAATTTTAGAACTGTGAAAAATGCTATTGGTAGTTTTAATAGGGATTACATTAAATGTATAGATTGCTTTGAGTAGTATAGACAGTTTAACAATATTTGTTCTTCCAATCCCTTAGACAGCTCTGGATGTCTTTCCATGACTTTGCATTGTCTTGAATTTCTTTCATCGGTGTTTTACTGTTTTCAGAGTATGGGTCTTTTACGTCTTTGGCTAAGTTTATTCCTAGATATTGAATCATTTTTACTGCATTTATAAATGAGATTGTTTTCTTCACTTTCTGCTGCTTCATTATTAGCTTATAGGAATACAATATATTTCTGTACATTGATATTTATCCTATGACTTTACTGAATTCATTGATCAGTTCTAGTAGTTTTTTGGTGGTCGTTTGGGTTTTCTCTATATAGTATGTCATCTACAAATAGTGACCGTTTTACTTCTTTCTTACCAATTTGGTTGCCTTTTACTTCTTTATATTGTCTAAATGATGCGGCTAGGACTTCAGCACTATGTTGAAAAACAGTGATGAGTGTGGATATCCCTGTTTTGTTCCTGATGTTAGGGGGAAAGCTTTCAGTTTTTCCCCATTGAGTATGGTGTTGGCTGTGAGTTTTTCATACAAGGACTTTATTATATTGAGGTATATTCTCTCTAGACCTACTTTGCAGAGTTGTTTTTTTGTTTTTTTTAAATTATGAATGGATGTTGTACTTTGTCAAATGCTTTTTCTGGATCTATTGAAATGATCCTATGGTTTTTATCCTTGCTCTTATTGATGTGATGTATCACGGTGATTGTTTTGTGAATATTCACTCACCCTTGCATCCTGCAAACAAATCCTACTTCATCATGGTGCATGATTTTTTAAATGTATTACTGGATTTGGTTTGCTAATATTTTGTTGAGGATTTTTGTGTCTACATGCATGAGAGATATTGGCCTGTAGTTCTCTTTTTTATGGTATCTTTATCTGGCTTTGGTATCAGGGTGCTATTGGACTCGAAGAATGAATTTAGAAGTTTTCCTTCCTCTTATATTTTTTGGAATAGTTTGGGAAGAACGGTATTAACTTTTCTTTGAATATTTTGTAGAATTCACCTGTGAAGCCATCTGGTCCTGGACTTTGGTTTGCTGGGAATTTTTTGATTACTAATTCAAATTCATTTCTGGGAGTTGGTCTGTTCAAATTTTCTGTTTCTTTCTGCTTTAGTTTGAGTAGGTTATATGTTTCTAGGAATTTAGCCACTACTTCTAAGTTGTCCAATTTGTTGGGATATAATTTTTCATAATATTCTGTTAAAATTGTTTGCTTTCTGTGGTGTTGGTCATTATTTCTCCTCTTTCATTTGTGATTTTGTTTATTTGGGTCCTCTCGCTCTCTTTTTTAATGAGTCTTGCTAGAGGTTTATCAGTTTTGTTGATCTTTTCGAAGAACTGGCTCCTGGTTTCATTAATCTGTTCTATTTTTTTTTAGTTTCTATATCAGTTATTTCTGCTCTAATCTTTATTATTTCCTTCCTCTTGCTAGGTTTTTGTTTTATTTGTTCTTCTTTTTTCTCAGTCCTTTAAGGATAAGGTTAGGTTATTTATTTGAAAATTTTCTTAACTCCTTGAGGTAGGCTTGAATGGCTATAAACTTCTGAATGGCAGAACTTCTAAATGAAAAAGAACCAGGACTTGACTGAGGAAATTCTTAGCGTCTCTGGGTTGCAAAAGATGCTAAAATTAAGAGATTAGTGGACAGAAAATTGTGTTTTAGAGAAAAAGCTGAGACTGTCTGGACAAACTTTTCCTTAGACTCCAGAAAGATCAAGAGTATGCAGTAATACCAAAGGCTCTTTGAAGAGATTAAATCTCTTCAGAGAATGATCAGGACAATCTCATTTTCCTAGGACCACCAATTATACTTATAAACCAGGGATGAGAGTTTGGGTGATTTTCTACATTTGTTGTTGTTGTTTGTTTATTTGTTTTTTGAGTTTAGGACCTTCTTCCACTACTATACTGAAGTACATTCTATCTAATCAAGGCTGACTTTTTGGGGTGGAAAGGGTTGTTGATGTGTGTTCAGATCGTGATTCTCGTTTGCTGCTGTGGCACCCTTAATTTCCACATGAAATCCCAGCTTGCCCCCTGCTCCCCAGAGTGGTACCAAAACCCATGCTTTGGGTTTACTTTCTTCTTCTGGGGTTTTTCTTGTTTAGTGTGCACCCCAGATCCCCTCTTTCTTCCCTTCTTTCCCTCTCCTCCCTTTTCCTTCCTTCTTTTATATATTCTTTGCCCTGACTTTCCTTTTGGATTTGGGCATTTATTTCCTTATTTACAAGCAATTTGAAGTTCACAGTATTTTTTTTTTCTTTCTTAACTCCTTTTATACCATTGGCGTGGATTATGAGGAGTTTATTTGCTCTTATTAATTTGTATGTTTTTTGTAGGAGATGGAAAGATTCACATTTAGGTGGCCACATTATCTTATGGCAAGGTTTCTCAACCCTGGTGTCCTTGACATTTGGGAAGGAGATTATTTTTGCTGTGAGGAACTGCCCTGTGCTTTCTAGGGTGTTTAGCAGCACCCTGGTCTCTACTCACTAGATGACAATAGTGACCACCTCCTCTGTTGTGACAAATTTGGATGTCTCCAGACATTGCTAAATATCCTCTAAGAGGCAAAAATCACCTCCAGTTGGTCACCACTGTCTTACAAGAATCCTTTCCATCTCTTTTTGCTTTGTTACTATACTTTTTTGGAGATTTTTCTCAGCTTTATTTTTCATTTCCTGTCATTATGATTTAAAATTTGTTGTTCTTGGAGTGTTCCTTTAAAAAATTAAAATGGCATCCTGTTCTTTTTCATGAATGTGGTATCTTTTCCTTTTCATTTAAAAAGTTATTTATAATTCTTAAGTTATTGTTTGAATTGTTGCTTTATTAACTTTGTTTCCTCTAGTATCTGACCACCCTTGGGTAACAATTCATACTTCAAGATTTTATTTATTTATTTATTTGAGAGAGAGAGAGAGAATGGGGGGAAGGGCAGATGGGAAGGGAGAGGGAAGGAGAAAGAATCTCAAGCAGACTCTATGCTGAGCCCAGAGCCCAGTGCAGGGCTCCATCTTACCATCCTGAGATTATGACCTGATCCAAAAGCAAGAGTTGGATGCTTAATTGACTGATCCACCCAGGCACCCCAACAATTCATACTTCAGAGTAAGGCATTACAATACTGATTGGTGCATGTTTGTGTGTAAATAGGGCATATTCGTTGGTTTTTTGATGGAGGATAACTGGATAACAATCCCATTTCATTGGGGGAATCCCTAATATCGATATCTATGGGTCTTTTCTCTTGGCCTGATTAGTTTCACCAGAGAGGAAGTTGTCAGTTTTCTGCTTGCCAGTTAGCATTTTGGGTAGGACTTAAGGGAAAGAACCAGAGGGGGAGGGCAGGGTAGGAAGATGTATGTTGTCTCACCTTTCAGAGTGTAGTTTTGCCTTTTATGTCCCTTGGTTAGTAACACACTTCCCAAGCTTTGCCAGGTCTCTCTGACACAAAATCCTTCATGCTTTAATCTCTTCAGATGGTAAACACGCAATCTTCTGCTAGGTTATAGAAAGAGATCTGGGTCTTAGTTGTCCCTTTTAAATTTTGAACCAATTGTCCTATTTTTAGTCCTATTTTTACCCTTTTCTTAAAGATACCTGATGCCTGCACATCTTGAGCCTTGTATACTTCAGTTTGATACTGTCTTTTCCCAAATGGCACTTAGCTTTCAGCTTCCTGTGGTCTTCTGGTCCAATAGCCTCTTACCTGTTTTCTAGCCCTTCAAACTTTTCTTTTATTAGGGGGGTAGGAATAGGGGAATAGGGTGAGAGAAAATCTTTAGCAAGCTCCACGCCCACTGCAGAGCCCGATCTAACAACCCAACAACCCTGAAAGCAAGAGTGGGTTGCTTAACTGACTGAGCTACCCCGGTGCCCCCAAACTTGTTGTTTTTAATGGGAGAGATAAATGCATTCAGTAGCATTTTGTGCAAATGCATGAATATACTCAGTCCATTGTGTTCAATTAGAACTCTAACACCTGGGGTGCCTGGGTGGCTCAGTGGGTTAAGGCCTCTGCCTTCGGCTCGGGTCATGATCCCAGCGTCCTGGGATTGAGCCCCTAGTGGGGCTCTCTGCTCAGCAGGGAGCCTGCTTCCCCACCTCTCTCTCTGCCTGCCTCTCTGCCTACTTGTGATCTCTGTCTGTCAAAAAAATAAAATCTTAAAAAAAAAAAGAACTCTAACACCTTTGTTATAGAATATTAGTTTACAAAGTGTGCTGAGGCTAGCAGCATCAGCATCACTGAAATTTGTTACAAACACAAACTCTTGAGCTTGATCCCAAGCCTCGTAAATCAGAAAACATGGAGATTACCAGACTTCCAGGTGATTTGATGCATCTTAAAATTTGAGAATCATATCTTAGAAGAAAATTAGAACTTTCTAAAAATCAAGACATCTGTCTAAATAATCTATTACAAGATCTAATGTTCTCTCAATCTTTTCTTTTTTTCCCATTTCAGGGGAACAATTTAGTTTTTCAGACATTTAGCTGCAATGAGCTCATTTCTAAGATATCTGAGAACTGAAATACTTTAATTTGAAATATAATATTTGACTTTGCACATTTACAATTTTTGTGATAACCGCTTTTTAAAAAAATCTGCAGATATTTCAGTATTCTCTAAAAGGTTGCTTATATTTTTAGAATCATTTTTTATTTCTGTTTTTTAAAAATAACCTTATTTAAGTACATTACCCTCCGTAGTCCTTAAATTGAATTCAAATGTTTTATTTGTTTAAGCCTTTTTTGAATACTTTTCATTTTTATAATTATTCCCATAATACATCACAAAATTCTAAGATTCCTTGCTGACTCCTAATTTTTTCCCCAATTTATTTTCCAAATGTCAATGTCTTCAGCTTATCCTTCCTTATTTTAAACTACCCAAAAAGCATAAATGTTGAGATGAATTTTTGTTTTCCTTTTCCAACCTGGAATACTTGTTATTATTTTTGGACTTATAGAAAATGGGATGGGCTGGAGAACATTTTCTCTTACTCATAATTAATGTCTACCTTTCTTTACCCTCCACTGTCAATGTCTTGAACCAAGGAGGGCAAACAAACCAGGAATCCGTACCTTGCAGCATAGCAGCAGGCAACCTCTGACTCTCAGTGACAACATTGGGCATATTAATTCCTCTTGACACCACAGCAAACTTTACACACAAGAGAGGGAGAGCACCAGGGGAATACCACTCATAATAAAGTAGATCAGGGATCACATTTGTACAACCCTATTTTTAGCTTTTTAAAAAATACTATAATTTACTTTAACAGTTCTATGTAGGAAGATTTAGTTGTATCTACCTCTGCTTTAAAGATATAGACAGATATATGGAGGCAGGAAGTCCCAGACCAAGGTGTCAGCAGGTTAGGCTTCTTCTGAAGCCCCCCTCTTTTTGGTTTGGTAGATGGCGGCCTTCTCCCTGTGTCCTTGGTAGTCATTTTTTTTTGTACAGACGTTTGTGGTATCTCTGTGTCTAAATTCCCTCTTATAAGGACATTAGTAATGGCTCAGGGCTGCCCCAATGACCTCATTTTACTTTGATCACCTCTCAAAGGCCCCATCTCCAAATACAGATTCTGAAATTTGGGGGTGGGGGTGTGAGATTTCAACCTATGAATTTGGGGGGACAAATTTCAGACCATAACAGCAATAGTAACCAGTTGTTCTGATCTCAAGTCCAGTTCTTTTAGTGAACCATGATAGAGATGAAGACAGATTCAGAATGCAGAAGTGGCAAAATAAGAGAATGAGGTCCATATTAGAACAAATGCCAATCAAGATGGCTTCAGGCCACTCTCTGAAGTGGCTTTGTCTCAGTCTTTTTGGATTTCTAATTTCCCCCCATTCTTTTTAAACTCTTGTTCTTGCATAAGAGATATTTATGCTTTCTTTTTAGTTCTATTAGAAAAGCTTCCAATACTCCTCTGTTTCTCAGCTTGGGCTTTGGTAGGTACAGACACAAAACTACTCTGTCAAACTGAAACAAATCGTTATGTATCTGTTTTTAGGATGTCTGTTTCCTAAAAGCAACATTGAACTTGAGGAAATCTGTGATGATTATGGCTTTCAGGTGCTGGAGATTCTTGAATTCCACACAGAAGAACACTCATCTCCCTGAAGTATTCCCTGTCCTTGTGTTGTATCACTAAAGGCTTCAGGGCTTGTTAATTAACATAGTATCAGATTCACTCTCACCCCAAATTCCCAGCCAGTTTTCTTCCTAGTCATTTTACGATTTTAATAAAATAAGATCCTTCTCTCACTGGGGACAGTGAGAAATTGCCCCCTCTTCCCCAAAGCACATAATAGAATTTAAGAATGACTGAAATTCACTAAGCCTTTGCACAAATACACTTCTGAGTCAAATTTTGCAGAAAGGAACATTTTAAGTGTGTTTTACTTAAGAAGCACAGGTGGGCCAAGAGAGGAGGGTTTATTCTTTGGGAATAAGAACATTTTCAGAAACTTTTTGTCTCCTTAGATCTCTTTCCCCTTCCTTAATCCACGTACATGTGTCACAGGAGGATCTAATTTAATGTGTGATGCTTTAGAGCCCAGGTTTAAAATCAGAACTTCTGAACACGTGGACCATGCAAATGCTTGCATGAAGTCACTTGGAGTGTTTGTTAAAAATGCTTACATTTGGGGGGGTGCCTGGGTGGTTCAGTGGGGTAAGCCACTGCCTTCGGCTCGGGTCATAATCTCAGGGTCCTGGGATTGAGCCCCGCATCGGGCTCTTTGCTCAGCAAGAAGCCTGCTTCTCTCTCTCTCTCTCTCTGCCTGCCTCTCTGCCTACTTGTGATCTTCCTCTGTCAAATAAATAAATAAAATCTTGAAAAAAGAAAATAAAAGACGGTTTTTCTCTCTCTCTCTTAAAAAAAAAGAAAAGAAAAGAAAAGTCAAACAGTACGTGTGAATGAGTCCTTCTGGCTTCAGGCTTAATCCCATTTTAGTCCTTTTCTTTTGGGAACCTAATTGTCTTTGGTAACCGCTCTGTGCATAAATAAAGTAAAAGTCAAATGGCCCTTACAAAGTCCGTGGACACTCCTAGGGGCCCTGCAGTGCTTAGCTTTCTACTTGAAGATCTGCCGATTCAATACACACATTCTACTTCTGGGACCACTTCAACACCACAATTCATACTGGTGTGTACTGGTGATTCTATTAGCAAATAGTTCAGTTATACCTTCCAGTATTGTAGGTTGTGCCTACTAACAAAAGACCGCTGACTTATGCTCCTGAGATTTCATCGTTTTTATATTTCTACTCATACAGCGAAGAGCTGAAGGCTTCCTATCTTTCTACTGCATAAGTATATGAACAGACCCAGGAAGTTCTGCATTTCAGGGATCTATTTGCAAATAGTGAGGGAGGCTTTGGGGGAGATTCAGTTTAGGAGCCCTGTTTGAATGGATCATTCATTGGATTGATCATTGAAAGAACAATGAAAGGTGAATCTGGGTCTGAGCCTACATGACCGGGGCCATACTATGATGAGCCCCGAAGGGTGGTTGGGCTTTGTGGAGGAAACAATGGGGAGGAGATATCCAACAGACTGTCAGGAGTTAGGGACACTGGCATAGATGTTTGACAAAGTTAGGCTTTCAGAGATGAGAAAGGTTTGTAAACAGCAGCTGAAAGGAATGGAACAGGAAGTCAACAGTGACTAAAGAATTGTCAGCCTCTTGTGGACTCAGTGGTTTCAGAAACAGTAGTCTCCTTTATCCACAGTTTCACTTTTCTGCACTGTCAACCTTGGTCTGGAAGCAGGTCATTCTTGTTCTGACGTATCTTCAGAAGGTCAGAAGTAGCCTGACCCTACGTCACAGTGCCTATGTCATTCACCTCACTTCATCTCGTCATGTAGGCATTTTATCATCTCACATCATCACAAGAAGAAGGGTGAGTACAGTATAATAAGATATTTTGAGAGAGAGAGACCACATTCATATAACTTTTATTACTTTAGTATATTGTTATTTACATATTTGATTTTAAAATATATTTATAAATGTATTTTAAAAATACTTCAGTATGTTATTTACATATTTATAAAAGTAGAGTATATTTTTATTATTTTAGTACATTGTTATACTGTTCTTTTTTGTTTTTAGCTATTGTTGCTAATTTATAAATTAAGTGTCAACATAGGTATGTATGTATAATTAAAAGCACAGTATATATAGAGTTGAATACTACCCATGGCTTCAGGCATCCACTGGGGGTGTTGGAATGTATTCCCTGTGGATAAAGGGGACTTCTGTACTTTGGTTTTGGAGAGCAGTCAACAGAATAGTTACAGAATGCCTCTTGTGATGCTCCAGAGTCAAAACATGTGAAATATGATTCTTAAGACTTGCTTCTTTATTATTCCTCTAACTGAAGATATTGATCCTAGTCATAGCGATTTTAGGTTTTCAATCTATTATGAATTCCAAAGAGTGCAGCAATAGCAATAAATAGAAGATGAATAGGACATGACATATTTAACTGATACTGAAAATTACATAAATCACTACTCTAAATTTTTATAGTAAACTACTATATGAACTCAAATGAGATAAAACAATAAAAGAAAATCAAAGACAAAACAAAAATAGAAAGACAAATCTAAGCATTTCCCAGCTTACTCAAATATACAAATAATTTAAGCTTGGCCTCTTCCATAGTGAGAAAATGATGAAGCATATGTAGTTCTTTCATTTTCTTTCCAGGCAAAAAGAAGATATAGATAGACTGACAAATCTTTATTATTCAGAAATATGTGATTATTCTGAGTTAATACACAGGTTCAGTTACATGTTCTCTAGACTGGTGTTGTCCATAAAATGTAATGTGAGCCACATGGGCAATGTAAAAGTTTTTAGTAGCCTCATCTAAAAAGTAAAAGGAAATGGTAAAATTAATTTTAGTTACATGTATTATTTACTTAATCCAATACAGTGCAAACATCGTCATTTTAACACAAAATTATTATAAAAAATTATTGGGATATCTTATATTCTTTTTTTTAATACAAAATGTTTGAAATGTGCTATGTTTTTGACACAGCACATCTCCATTTGGACTTTCCACATTTGAAGTACTCAAGAGCCATGTGTGGCTATTGGCTATTATATTGGACATCTCCGACCTAGAAGAATCATGTATTTCATATTAGTCTAATATATTACTATGTGTTTACAAGACTTCTTTCTACAGTTTGGTAATATATTTAGGAATTTTCCTAGTAATATCACTTTGAAGTTTGCCTAATTAGAAGCATCTAAGATGTAATGTTTCACCTTGAGGGTTTTTTGGGATCAAGTCTAAAATAACTTTCTGACTAAAATGACATTCCTTTGTGGAAGACAGAAAAATCATGAGTGTTTGAACAAATGAGTTTGTTTTTCTTTCTGTTTGACTTTAGAGACAGTAAATTTTGAATTTTAAGTTAACATTTGCATGGTATTTTTTTTTTCTTGTGATGCAGAAAAACATTGGTATTCTTTGAAGACCTAGGGAATTACAGCTAGAATAACAGCTTCATGTTGGGTATGTTTATGTAATTATAACACTTGCTTTAGTGTATTGGGTGGGAATACAGCCTCCCAGGGATTTTCTACATCCCTATTCAACATGGAACTAGTTGGATGATTTCCTTGCTCTCGAGAATGAGTAATAGCAGGGAAATCCACTGGACTGATGTAGCTATTTGGACAGAAACAAGGGACATCTCATGCTTGGATGGTAGACAAAGAGTTACAGTCAGATCAGGGTTTCAGTAGATGGCTTCACGACTAGACAGTATTTATTTATTTAACAAATACTTATATAATGCTTATCAAGCACCAAGGATTATGCATGTACTTAATAAATGTTAATTTATTTTACCCACATGACAATGGTACTATTTCATCCCCACTTTACAGACAAGAAAACTGAGGCACAGAAGGGTTAAGTGCCTTACAGTGGTCACATAGCTAGTAAGCTGCAGAGCTAAGGTTCATAGCCAGGCTGCCTGGCTCTTCATCCACATGCTTTATCGCTCTTCCCTGATGGCTGTTCTGGACACTTGTCACTGAGACCTTCCCTCTGGTCCTCTTGGCAGATGGATGGCCCCACTCTCCTGAAATTGGATGTCACCTTGGGAAAGAGGTCACGGAGATTATATTTTCACCACTGTTTCAGAATGAGAGCTTGAAACAAATTTTAAGCTACCAAAAATGCTACATTTTTTTTTTCATATCTGAGTTTCATATCTGCCATACCAATATAATTTATTAATATCAGTAATTGGCCCCTGGAGTCTTTGTTTATATGCAGCCTCTTCAGTTCTTGAAAACTCTGAAGAAAATGTGTTACCATGATGCTCAAAGATGGGAACGAGAGTTTTCAGGGCTCAGGGCAGAGAGGAAGTTCCTCTACTATCACACTAAATGTTGGCTACACTTGAGTGGCAGCTCTCCCTTGTTTTTCCTGCCAAAAGGTAAAGAGACAAGTCAGGCAGTGTCTGAAGGGGAATATATCCTTCTGCAGGATACGTTTTTGGAAGAGCTAAGATTGCCTGTAGCTCAGTATGAGTGCAAATGTTGGATATGGGTTAGCTAAAGACGGCAGGATGAAAGGATTAAAAAGTCCTGCCACAATGTCAAAAGATGTAGAAACAATTAAGAAAAGTTCCTTTTGGATGACTTGAAAACAGAAATAAATTACTCCAGTGTTACATTTCACTGTGGACACTGAGCTCCCTGGCTTCTCTAGTTGCCTAATTGAGAAGATGATTATTTATTTAGCCCTTATTTTGTGTAAGGAGCTGGTTGCCTTCATGATGAATTGTTTCATACAAAATCCAAAGGCAGTGGAATTTTCACATCTCTTAGGAAGGGCTACCAGACACCTTGATAAGCTGCCCTATAGGGCAGAATTTTCCCCTGGAATCCTTCTTAAAACATAGCTTTATTGATAGTTTTATGCATGTTATTATAAAATAGGTGAAAGAACTGTATTGATGGAAACAGTAGTTTTTAGATACATGAGGCATAATTTATGTCTGGGGAGGACTGTGGGACCAGAGATGGTGAATTTGAGGGTACATGAACCAAGAAGTGTATTAACATAAACAGACTTGATGAATAGTAACAGATATTGAGTAATTCCACATGCCAGGTGCAACCTAGGTTGATTACATGTCTTCACAGAAACTCTATCAGTTAGGTACTATTATCATTCCCTTTTAAAGACCAGGGTACTGATGCTCAGGGGAGTTAAGTAACTTGCTTAAGGTCATAAAGCAAGTAATATCAGAGCTGGGATTTGAACCCAAGTCTGCTAACTTCATGCTTTGAACCATCACATTCCACTGACAGGATGAGGAATTGTGTGTGTGTGTGTGTGTGTGTGTGTGTGTCTATTGGGGGAGAGTTGTTCTAGATGGGATTTGGCAAGCTTTTTCAGGGAACAACCTGAAACCAGATAGTAAATATTTTAGGCTTTGTGGGTCACATATGGTCTTTATTATATAATCTTTTTATAATCACTTAAAAATATAAAGTCTATCATTTTAGCTCTCAATTTGTATAAAAACAGGTCACAGGCTAGATTTGGCCTGTGGGCTATAATTTGACAGTCCTTGTTCTAAAATCTTCCTAATTTTTTTTAACGATTTATTTATTTTAGAGAGAGAAAGAGAGTACAAGCTGGGGAGAGGAACAGAGGTAAAGAACCTCAAGCAGACTCCCTGCTGAGTGCAGAGTCTGTAGTTGGATTCAATGTCACAACCCTGAGACCATGACCTGAGCTGAAATCAAGAGTCAGAGGCTTAACTGAATTGTTTAGGTGCCCCTAAAAACTTCTTATTTTGATGGGCACTAATAATGAGTGTAAGTTTTGGAAGGAAGTTTGTAAATCAGAAATTCCTACATTTATCTATGAATGCATCTTCTGTCTTCCAGTTCTGTGTTCGTAGGGTGATATTGCTGCATTCTTAGAATGTAGGAATGTTTCACTAAACTTGATAAAGTGTAGATACTTCAGATGATTATAGACATTCCTTTGTATATTTAATGTATGTGTACTTGTGCATACATATACACCTCTATGCACCCATACGAGTTGATATATATATATGAATTGATTTCTGAATCTAGTGCCCAATCTATTCTTCTATAGATTACATATTGAAAAAAGTCAAAGTAACTATGGAATAAAAATTTGGTCCATATTACTGGGTTTCAGGATAGGGAGCAGTAATAAATTATGTCCTACCTAAAACTTGAAAATTTTAACCCAGTCAAGATAAAAGAGTCTGACGAAGATCAGAATGTTAGTTTTGCTAGTGATTGAGCTATATGAAAGAACAGAGTTTGAGTGTGGGTTTCTAGTGATTGAATTCTGGCATTAGAATTACTCACCTGGTCTTAGGCTGGCTGGACAGTTGCCGCCCTCCCCACACGGGCAGAGTCTTGTTGTCTATCTTGTGTCTCAGGGATGGTGCCTTGTGTCTCCTCAGGGAGGCAGATCTAGAAGAGAGAAGGGATGAGTTCTGCACAGCAGAGTGTTCTACCCTAAACTTGCCCATCACCCCCAGGTAACACAAGCAAGAAAACAGCCTGAGATTTCCAGTCAGGGTACTAGTTTTATTATCCAACATGGAGACCCTGAGTGAGGAATTGGTGCTCAACTGTAATAGGCATACTGATGGCTATTTTATCATTATTTTATGGAAAACTAGATGAAAAACATAGATGTCATGTCAGCTTTTTCATAGCCTGAAAAGGTAAATCTCATTTGGCCTCTCGTATGTTTTGTCCTGGTCAGTGACATTAATGTCAGTCTAATGATTTATTGTGCTGCTGAAATGCTGGAAGTGATCTGGGCTCTGTCACTCACTCGGGTGGCAGCTTGTTGCCCACGGGCACACACCACACACCTGAGTGGCCCATTGCCAGACCACAATCATTGCATTTTAATATGTTCGATTCTGATAATCTAGATCAGTAATTTGACTGGTGGGGTTTGAGGCTCACTTGGGTTAACTTAAATCAAAGTGACAGGCAGAAAAGGGTTAAATTGCCCCTATGGTCTTTCTTCCTGACACCAACCATCTCACGATACATAGAAACCACTGATTTTTTTCCCTCACCATTCCCAGATCCTTGCATTGACTATGTAGTTGGAATGTGGGTGTATAGGAGTGGCAGAGCCATCTGCTCAGGGTCGTGTGGCTCTCTTCATTCCTCTCCCATTGCCTATGTTTTCCCTTCAGTTTCCTTCTACCTTCTCTCTTTACGTCCCTCCCTCCCTCCTTCCCTCCCTTCCTTCCTTTCTTCCTTTCCCTCCCTTCCTCCTTCCCTCCCTTCCTTCCTTTCTTCCTTTCCCTCCCTCCCTCTCTCCTACATACTAAATATCTGTTAAGTACTTACCCTGTGCCTCTGCACTCTGGACTGTGGGTACAGCAGCAGACACATCAGGTGTTTCAGCCTCACGCAGACCACAGACCTCTGTTGTAGCCTTTGTCTACTTGAAGTTCACTGAGGGTCTTGGATAGCTAGATTTAAATATTGTCTGGAAACTTAATCCCATATAGTATTTTGTTGGATTTGTGAAATTATTTATATAGAAAGCATTTAAAAGATCTAAAGTCACATTTATTTTACGTGTACTAAATTGTATTTGTTAACCTGTATTAAAAAAAAAAAAAAGAAACGGTAATGTAAAGACAAGGCAGGGTGGAGGGCTCCATTATGGTTTGCGGGTACGGACCAAACATCCTCATGCCACAAGGAAGTGTCAATGTTCCTCGAGAAGGGGATCATTCCCTACCTATCAGTTTCCTATTAGCCTATTTTTAGCCTATGAAAATGTAATGTTTTTGGTTTTTCTTTGTCTATGTGGTCAATAAAGAGAACATTTATTTTGAATAGCAGGAAGGCTGTAGATGAGGCCAGTGAGCCAAAGATAAGATTTTCCATACGTCCCTAAGTAATTTATAAGAAATGCTGGTGAGTAACATTGGAACATTGAGAGCAATAAGGGCTCTTTGAGTTTGGGGTCATCTAAGTAATACATGGCAGAGACACAGAACTGATAATAAGTCCCACATCTGTCATAGGAACATAATAAATGAGCTTTAGGGAGCTTAAAATTAGTTTTTGTTTAACGGATGTGATTTCAGAAATTCACTGTTGCCCATTTAGTGATGAAACACAATTCTTGTACTTGAAATCCTTTCGGGCCAAAGTGTCCCCACCTGGTCCCTGAGAGAGGCTTCTCCTGTTGTCTGAATTTCCTTCCATATCTTTGAAGAACCATTCATTCTACCCCATATTAGTGACGAGGCAGCTTTTGAGAATTTTACCTCTTTCCTCTTGTCTCTGATACACCATTGGATTGATTTGCTTTAATTTACAACTTCTGATTTCACCCCAGAGCATAAATGACTCATGGCTGATCATGCCTCCTTCGGTGGGCTTTTAACCTTTCTTTGCTTAATATATTTATGGAAAGGGTCAGAGACACCTCATTCCAAAGCAGCGGGGCCTAATGGCTTCTGGGAGTGAACAATTTTTTCTTGCCTTCTCATTTAAGGAAGTTTAAGACAAGTCTGCTGTCGAAGTGAGGCTGGAGAAGAGGGCCAGCCCAGGTTTGGCAGTTTTACCGGGTTACCCAGCAGAGCTGAAGTGATTTAATGGTGTGCAAGTGCCCTAAAGGAATATTGCAGCTCTGAAAGACCAACTGATAGATCACACACATCAGGGATGCCACCTTCCTCCTGGAAATGAGTATCCTCTCCTCTCCATCCTAATAGAGAGGGGGAGATGTCATCCAGCTGTCACACTGAAATATGTCCCTTGGTGACAACTGCAGAACTGTGGGATTATTTAAACGCTTTGCGTGAGAACATTTTCTTTCTCTTTGGTACAGTGATTGGAGATGAAAGGTGAGTGATAAGCAATAAAAAAGATAAAGAAATGACAATTCCCCCTTGTCACATGTACCCTTTGTGCAGACTCTCAAAATGGTCCAGCTATTGTGAAGAGTAAAATTAAATTCCGTTAGCTCTGGAAATGAAAATACTGTGCATGCTGCTGTGTAAAAGTCTGTGTAGTTGCTAAAGAACTAGTCAGCCTATGGAAATTTCTCTGAACTACTGTGTATCCAGTAACACACGATAGTGTGTTACATGTATTATTTATGAAAAGTTTAATGCCGTATTTGTTAAGAGAAGGGGTACTAAATGGGATGTATATTTTGATTCTGCTTACTAAAAAGCATACTTTGATATAAAAGTTTGGAAATATAGACATCAAAATATTAATAGACATTAGTAGTGCTTCTCAATGAGTGGTGGGATTCTGAGAAGCTTTGTTTTCTTTGTTTTGTAATTTTTCTATATAGGAGATATCAGTTTTGTGTGATAAGAATTATTAAATCAAATATAAAATTCCTGGTAAGTTGAGCCTGCCTGTTAATGTTTCATAAATCTGGAGTTACTTGATGAATTCTGCCTGAAGCACAGGACCTTTGCATACATCTTTAGGGAGGTTTTGTAACTCAGACTCACTATTGCTGATGCTGCTGTCTCCCTACACAGTTTGAGAGCCAGAGGGTCTGAACAACGGAAGGCTTCTCTGAGATATCCTAGGGCTCTGCTCAGGGTTCTTACTCAACTGCTTCTCATGCTTATAACAAACCAATTTCATGTTCAACAGGAAGAAGACATGAGCTTGGGAATTATTCCTGGTGAACACTTTTCCATGTCCACTTGTCCAAATGTGATTGAGTTCTCATTTCTCTACCTTCACAAAGCTTCCGTTCATGCCCCTAGTAAAGAGAGGAGTAGAAGTAGTTTTCGTCATAGGGCTACTTTCATTTAAAAAAAGTATATAGGTATGAATATGATGGCCAGCTCAGAAGTGAAGGGGCACTGCCTGTTTAAATGCATTCACATCTCTTTACATTTTCTAATTACTTGCTCAGGCAGCTATCCCATAAAGCAGGAGGTCCCTTACCTTGTACTTGAGGGTCACATGTCCCATCCCCCAACATCCAACATCGGGGACTCATTCAGTCGTCTCTACCAAGAGTCAGCAGAGGGAAGTGGTGTCCCTCATGACTGTTGTCTCTTGGAGCCACAAAGTATCATTGTGGATGTTGGCTTCTGATGATTGTGGTGCCTGGTCCCTGTATAGGACACAGTGTGCCCAAACTCACACTCCAGGATGACTGTTCTCTGGGTGTCTTCTCACAAGCTTTGTCATGGTTCCCCAAAGCACAGGACAAAGCCATATGTTTTTCCTATGTAGAGCTCACAGTCCAAAAACTTGAGCCTGAGTCACCAGCCTACATGCTCCAGGAAATTTTATTTCATGAGAATTTTCATCTTTCCATGCCCCTGTGTCTTGGTCAGGCCCTCCCTGGTCTACTCCAAGAGTAAAGGCTAGCTTGTCTCAGAAAACAGGGATCCATATGGGTATTTCCTGTCTGCTTCCTGTCAAAGCTCCGGGATCCTTGTGTGCAAGAATTCAGTGAGAGGTTAGTCTATGTGACTAGGCCACTTGTGTTTGCTAATTTTTGATGATGGGAGTTAGGCTCCTACCCTCCCACAGAGAATGGGAGACAGGGGCACCAGCTTTCTTGATTGTATTTCAAAGGGATGTCTTCCAGGTCCTTGAGAAAGATATTCCTGAGTTGAAGAAGATTTACATCTCAAAGGGTAGAGGATGAATTTACAGCTCCAAGCTTCTAAAGTAAATGCTCTAAGAAAAGGGAGGTCATGGGACTTGAAGAAGTCAGGAAGTCAGGAAGAAGCCCATCTGAAGTTCAGTCAAGCTGAGGGGAATATTAAGACCGACTTGGTGGGCAGCAACCTTGATGTAATCACAAGAGGTTCTAACTTACCCTCCCATCTTCCTTCCCTGGGACAGCTTTCCCAGTATGTATACAGCTCAGAGACACTACCAGGGTGAGCTCTCTGTAGCAGAAGCCAACAGAGGTCTACCTGATAGCAAATTTTGTCATATGACCACCATGGCATATGCTGCTGTTTCAAATTTGATGGTAATCTTCTTTGTGGGGAGTGGATGCTTCATATAATGCTTTGGGTACAAAGTGAGTGAAGAAATTATACCTGCTTTAAACTACAAGCTGAGGAGTCTATTTTTCTTTTCAGTGACTACTTTGTAGGTTTTCTCTTCCAGCTTTATAAACAAACTGGTCCCACTGTTCCCTCCACCTCCCAGGTCAGCAACTCAAAGAAAATTTATTTCCTCAGAAGTCACCACAATGCCATTTCCTATCATATGTGAGTGTAAAATGTATCGTGATGTGTCTTTATTTTTCTTATTCAATGGTTAAAGCCATATATAAGGGAGCTGGTAAAATTTATTAGGCTGATAGGTTTTTAGAGAGTGTTCTAAGTTCCATATAAGTACCTTAAACATCTACATAAGGAATTATGACCAGAACTACTCGCTCTATTTAGATGAAGACCGTACAGAAATCCCTGTCCAATTAGAAACCCATCCTGTTGTCTGTGCCTGTTGGGTCAGGTTCTACAAACATGAATATTTTCCGAGCCCCTCCATAAGGGACATAGTGTGTGATTTGTTCTGTTCAGCACCAGTGAGAAGTAACTTCACATTTTCATTGCAAAGTGTATTGACACTTCAGTCATTTTTTTGAACCAGATCCACAAATAATGAGTACCTGTTCTATGAAGCCCACCCACACTGTTCTTGCTTGCAATGACTCAGGCTATTGAGGAGTCAAGATACCGACATGTAGACAGTGAAATAAAGATTACTTAAATGTTCAAAACTGTGAACAGAGATTTCATCTTGAGGGATGTCCGTAATTACAAAATGAACTCTGCAGACATTAATTATGACAGGAGGTGAGGCTGGGAAGAACAGCTACAAAATGGATCTCATGTTTCTCCACAAGCCTGCTTTGCCTTTCCCTCAAACTCTTGCATAAGGGCCCTCATCCGTAAAAAATGTTCCCATGTGTGTGCCTTTTCCCTCTTTTTTGTTTGTCTCTGCTCTCTCTTCACTGCACCTCAGGATTCATTCCTCAGTTCCTCAATTCACCATCATAGGTGACACTCCCACCCTTCACGGGAATGTCTTTGTTGTTGTTTGTTGTTGTTTTAATTATGGTCGGTTAGCCACTATATAGTACATCATTAGTTTTTGATATAGCGTTCAATGATTCATTAGCTACGTATAACACCCAGTGCTCATCACAACATGTGCCCTCCTTAATACCCATCACCCAGTTACCCCCTTTCCCTCTGAAACCCTCAGTTTGTTTTCCAGGGTCCATAGTCTCTCATGGTTCATCTCTCTCTTTGATTTCTCCCCCTTCAGTTTTCCTTCTCTTCCCCCATGGTCCTCTCTGCTATTGCTCATGTCCAACATATGAGTGAAATCATATGATAATTGTCTTTCTCTGCTTGACTTACTTCACTTAGCTTAATCCTCTCCAGTTCCATCCATGTCGATGCAAATGGTGGGTATTCATCCTTTCTGATGGCTGAGGAATATTGCATTATATATATGCACCACATATTCTTTATCTATTCATCAAGGGCATCTTAGCTCCTTTTACAGTTTGGCTATTGTGGACATTGTTGCTATGAACATTGGGGTGCATGTGGCTCTTCTTTTCACTACATCTGTATCTTTGGGGTAAATGCCTAGTAGTGCAACTGCTGGGTCGTGGGGTAGCTTTGTTTTTAACATATTAAGGAATGTGATCCAGAGTGGCTGTACCGCTTGCATTCCCTCCAACAGTGTAAGGGGGTTCCCCTTTCACCACACACTTGTCAACACTTATTGTTTCCTGCTTCGTTAATTTTTGCCATTCTAACTGGTGTAAGGTGGTATCTCAGTGTGGTTTTGATTTGTATTTTCCTTTTTTTTTTTTTAAGATTTTATTTATTTATTTGACAGAGATCACAAGTAGGCAGAGAGGCAGGTAGAGAGAGGAGGAAGCAGGCTCCCCGCTGAGCAGGGAGCCCGATGTGGGGCTCGATCTCAGGACCCTGAGATCATGACCTGAGCTGAAGGCAGAGGCTTTAACCCACTGAGCCACCCAGGCACCCTGATTTGTATTTTCCTGATGGCTAGTGATATTGAGCACAAGTGAAACAAAAGCAAAAATGAACTTTTGGGACCTCATCAAGACAAAAGCTTCTTCACAGCAAAGGAAACAGCTTTCGTTTCAACTTTCTCCCTCTTTGGCTCCCTCTACCTTGCTACCTTCTTTTAGTTAAAAACAAGTAATGCAATTTCTTCCACAATTTGTTCTATTCTGGCCCTCAGTGGGTTGGATGAGGCCTACCCACACTGGGAAGGGCCTTCAGCTTTAGTTATTACACCAATTCAAATGCTAATATCTTTTGGAAACACCCTCAAAGACACACCCGGAAATAATGTTGAGCAGGATATCTGGGCATCCCACAGCCCAGTCATGGTCACACATAAAACTAACCATCACATGCAGCATCAGTATTTTACAGACTCTCTTAGAAATACAGTTCTTGGCCACCACCTTAGACCAGTGGGTTCCAGAAATCTCTGTTCTAACCTGCTTTCCAGGTGGGGCTCCTGTACATGAATATTTGCAAAGCACTGGTTTAGAGGGCCGCTCTGTCTCCTCTCTCTCTGATGCCTTTCTTAATGGTGTGCTCCCATCCTTGAACATCTTTATACCGAGACTCTAAAACTCTCTGCCTCGAGTCATTCCAGAACCTGCGTGGGTGTGCATCAAGGGCCAGTTGTTTGTGGGGGCTGTGGATGGAGCTTGTTTATGTGAAGGTGTCCATACATGTGTGGGGCAGGAGGAGAAGGGCAGGAGACACAGGCTGGGAACTGTATTTTTCTGTTCTGCTCGTTCTAAATTTGAACCTGTCTTCTGGGTCATTTTGAAGTTGTATTTATTAAGAAAGCACTAGAGAATATGTTCTGTTTAACTGTTTGTTAGCTTGATTTATACCTTTTAGACATTCAGCTGTATGGTATGAGGGCCTCTATCTGTGCTCTTGGCCCAGTAAGGTTGAACCTGTTCAGAATTTTTAATGTTGGTTTCCTTTCTGTATCCTTTATGGAGCTGGAACTTCTTGGGGACAAGGACTCGGTCTGTTCCGACGCTCCCTCCATTGCTTGGCATTAGTGACTTAGCAGTTGTGTGCCAAATGGTAAATAAATGAATGAATGCCTTTTTGAAGGTTGTGGCTGCCAGGGAAAACTTTGTCGGGGAGATGCTGGGCCCACCTGGATGTTCCCTGGGCAGGATTGTTGAGACCAGTGCAGACAGATGGCGTGTCCTCAAGCAGAAAACACTCTGCTGTTATCACATAAATTGTTAGAATTAGGGAAAATAAAGGGGGGGATAACATCAACATGATGTCATTTAGTGGCACTTACTCCTCAGACCAAACAAACCTAAGCAAGCTTTAAAGTCTAAGCAAGGTAGGAAAGAGAGCTGAACATCACAGATTAATTAGAAGTAATGAAAACAGCTGTCAAACCAGTCCGAAACCTTGGCTTACTACAATTAAATGTTCAATACAAACTAATTAAATTAGCAGTTCCCAGGTGTTGGCTTTACAGGCAGTATAAATTATATATTGAGGCAGGAAGCTCTGTCCATACCGAGGCCTTATTTCAGTGGTTCTTCTCATTTTATGGTTTTCTGTGTGGCATTTACTTCTGGTTTCACCGTAATGCCTCATGTTAGATCTGTCACAAGGAAGCAGCATAACTGAACAATCTCACGTGGATGCTGAATATTTAAATAGGTTCATATTTTGATTTTTTTTTTTCTCTCTCTGTGAAATTCTTCTTTTCTTCTTTTACAAACAAAGGCCAGACCCCACAGGTATTCTCAAATCTTGTTGGCTCAATACATATCAGGGAATGCTGGAAAACAAAGGCTTTATAAATACAAGATGTATTATTAATGCTTGCTGCTGTGGAACACTGATGAGAAATAGGAGCTGATTGCATCCACTGCAATTTCTCACTCAGTTTTGATGTTTGGGGAAGAGCAGTGATTTCTAAGTGGACTGAAAGCAGGTTTTCTTGGTTTCTTTTTTTTTCACCAACCCTGGGTCCAGTCTCCATTCTTGGCTCTTACTCTTGGTGGCCCCATGCTTTTCTTCAGACTGCTCTTTAATTGTCATCTTCATAGGGACCCCTGACATTTGGATTGTTCTTGAGGGGTCCTTGATTTTTTTTGTTTTTCTCTAAGCATTTTATCTGGTTCTCTTTATAGAGTTCATGGTTTGTGAAATTCAGCCAACCAGCCATTCATCATTAAGAACCTTCTTTATGGGGCGCCTGGGTGGCTCGCCTTCGGCTCGGGTCATGGTCCCAGGGTCCTGGGATCGAGCCCCACATCGGGCTCTCTGCTCAGCAGGGAGCCTGCTTCCTCCTCTCTCTCTCTCTGCCTGCCTCTCTGCCTACTTGTGATCTCTATCTGTAAAATAAATAAATAAAATCTTTAAAAAAAAAAAAAAAAAAGAACCTTCTTTATGCGTCAGCCCCTGGACCAGGCTGGCAGGAAATTATGAAGTGGAATGAAACCTGCTGTCTATTCTGGTTCACACCAAGCCTATAGTCTGATCAAGAGGTTAGGACATGTAGGTGACATGGCATTGAATTATGCAAATCATGTGTACTGAGTGCCAGTTACACTGTGCAAAAGTAGGCAAGCATTTTGGGAGGGAATTGTTTCCACCTGAGGAGATAAGGGGCACTCTTTGTCTGAGCCTATGATCTTCAGTGTCATCCCAGCAGCTCTGAGCAGCTGTTTTTCAAACTGTATTGACCCTGGGTTGTAGTCAGAAAAATATCTTCTGTCACAACCATTCACATAAATGGGTGTGAATCACCACAACTGAAGATTCACCAGACAATACTGAAGATTTTTCTGTGGTACTGTTCTATTCTTTCAGACTTTATGAAAATACCTTGTTTCATGAAAAGCAACATACCCTGCAGTCTCATAAATTGTTAATTAGTTGCCACCACAATCCAAAAAATATGGCTTTAGAGGCCTGACTTAAAATTCGGCGGCTACTTTCCACTGTACAACCTCCCACGCTCCCCTGTCCACTCCCTCCCATAAGAGGAAGCACATGGAATCATCAGTGTCTCTGCAGTGGAACAGCGAGGGGTAGCTCCTGGTGTCAGCATAGGAGAGGTGTTCCTTCTATAGCATTTGAGGACCTCTTGCCTCCACACCCCCATGAGGCCAGGTTGAGGCTGCTTGTGTGGAGCGCATGAGAATGGGAGAGCAGTGGAATCCTTTAGCCAAGCTGACCCATCGCTAGTTAGTTGTTTCATGTGTTCTGATTAGGTTCCAGACCGTTATTTAGGGGGAAGTAGTAGGAAGTGCAAATAGGTGTGGAATGTCAGAGAAGGATTTTCTTAATATTTCTATGCCCTCAAGGAATTTGTTCTCACGGAAGAATAAGGTGATTATTCCCAATGCCACTTGAATATTAATATATTTTCAGAAAATCTTTTTCTGGACAAATTTATCTGATGGTAGTTGCTTCTTAGGATATCACCAGTATTTGGCTGGAATAATGGTTCATTAAACGTTTTCATTTGTTCATTTACTTAACCATTCACAAAGACTTTCTTATATTCTAGGCCTGTTGCTTGGATCTGGGTTATCATGTCCTGACACATGACTGTGTCAGAATCTGGGGAGAGGGCCATGTACAAATCGTTCCCATGAAAGTACTATGGAGAGATTTCTGGGCGGGCCTGTGGCCACAAAGATGCAACCCCAACTTCCTGTGGAGATCAGGGCAATTTCTTGGAGAAGGTAGCTTTATGAAGGAGGAGACAGAGTTTGCCAGGAAAAGAGATTGAACTTTCCAGGGGGAGGGAACAGCATGTGTGAAGCATCAAAGACAAGAACAAGCCCAGAGCCGCTGCTGGCAGGCTTAGTGAGGGTGGCAGAGAGAGAGATGAGGCTTAGAGAAACATGCCAACCTGAGGTGATGAGGCAGCCTTTATGCCACACCGAGGCTTTTGGCCTTCGTCCCTAGAGGACAGGAGGGGATGCATTGAGGAATTATAGTAAAGGAGTGATATAATTAGAATTCACATTTTGAAAACACTATTTTGGTAAATAATGCATTTCTAAAGAACTTTCTGCGGTGTTCTAGGGCCTCATATATAGAGTACACACTTTCAGAGTGAGGAAACGGTGTTTCTCCAACTTGAGTGAGCATCAGGATCACCTGGAGGGCTTGGTAAAGCACTCACAGAGGTTCTGGATTAGTAGGTCTGGGGCGGGCCCCCAGAATTTGCATTTCTAACAAGCTCTAAGGTGATGCTGGTCCGGAGACCATACTTTGCTTATTGAATGCTGTGGTTGGAAGAATAATGGCCCACAGAGATGTCCATGTCCTAATCCCTGGAACCTATGGATGTATTATGCCTGAGAAAGAGGAATTGAGGCTTTGGATGGAGAAATAAGTCAATAAATTAAGGTTGCTAAAGAGTTGACCTTACAATAGGGAGAGTACCCTGGGTTATCCAGGTGGGCCCAATGTAATCACAAGGTACTTAAAATCAGGAGAGAGAGAAAAGGAGAGTCAGAGACCTGAGCAGTGAAGCTTAAGCAAAGAGAAGTAATGTTTTTGGCTCTGAAAATGGAGGAAGGGGCCTGTCGGTGAAGGAATGTCCCCAGCTTTCCTACTTTTTGTTCTCCTATCCAATTTAAGACCAACCGAGAAAGCCAAATATGTTTTCCAAATTAAGCAGCCTCCAGTAGCAGAAAAAGGTAAGAAAATGGATTCTCCCCTGGAGTCTCCAAAAGGAACACAGGCTCGCTGACACCTTGTTTGCAGCCCGGTAGGATACGAGTCTAATCTACAGAACTGTTAGACGATACAACTGTACTGCTGTAAACTACTAAGTTTGTGGTCATCTGTTACAGCAGCAAAAGGAAATGAATACAAATGTGCCCAGGGGCTGTGGTGGGTACTAGAGTCTCCATGATGAAAACCGACTTGGGTGGTGGTCCCCAGCTTTCCTACTTTTTGTTCTCCTTTCCAATTTAAGACCAACTGAGAAAGTCAAATATGTTTTCCAAACTAAGCATGAAAATGCCCTTCCCTTTACCAATAATCTCGAACAAGACCATCTGGAAGCCTTTCCTTTTTTTTTTCTTTTCTTTTCTTTTCTTTTCTTTCTCTTGTTTTCTTAACTTTCTTTCTTTCTTTTTTTTCTACTGTAAGGCATTTCCACTCCTTTATTTGCCTTTGAATGGTGGCTGACTCTTTTGCTATAGCAAGTTCTGAATACGTAGCCTCTGTGCTCATTTGGGTGGTCTTCGTTGATTTCTGTGAGAGATGGGTCTCTACTTTTTCTCTTCTTGCTCATGAATTATTCTAATATGGTTTTGTCAGTGGAGGGGGATTTTGCCCTCTCCCCACCCCTGCCTTACTCCACAAGCCCAGGGACCCTGGCGATGTCTGGGGATAACTTTGGTTATCAGGACTGGGCATGCTGTTGGCATTTCATGGCTAGAGGCCGTTGTCAGATGCTGCCAAAACTCCTTCAATGCACAGAGCGCCTCCAACAACAAATAACCCGGCTCAAAATGCTGGTAGTCTGAGGCTGAGCAACACGGATGTAATGGTAGGAATTTCTGGCCCCCATAGAGTACAGAGCTGTGTGTGGAGGGTATTTAAAATTTTTAAAAACTTAATTTTTAAAAATTTATTTATTTTAGAGAAAGTGAGTGAGCAGGAGCAGAGGGAAGGGCAGAGGGAGACCGAAAAGGAGAACCTCCAGCAGACTCCTGAGCATAGAGCCCCATGTGGGGCTTGATCCCATTACCCCGAGATCCTAACCTGCTCTGAAACCAAGAGTCGGTTGCTCAACTGAGGCAGCCAGGAGCTTCTGGAAGGCTTTTTTTTTTTGTTTTTTTGTTTTTTTTTTTTTTTAAACTGAGTGAAACAGTACTACTGAAATAAGGTGGCTAGCAATCTGTCTCTATTCACTTTTATTAGACTTGGTTTTAAAGCAAAGATAGTGCCTTGCTTCTGCTTCCAAAAAAGAATATGACCTCCTTTGCCCCGAAGGAGCAAGAGTGTCTAGTGTTTTTGTTCCTCTGCTTAGTAACAACTAGAGATTTATAATGTATGTAAAAATATGCTAACATATCTACTCAACATACACTTGTGAGATCGGGCTATAACATGAAATTTGCATGTATGAATTGTGGAAATGATCTCTCACCTTCACAGGCACGGACACACAGAAATGTATCTGTTTTAGCTGGTTCAGTTTGCAAAACTACTTCCCCAATTCTCTCCTTCTGCTGGTGCCCCAGTCAAATAGGGTTTTTCGGTTAAGTTTTATGTATTGGAGACACTCTCCTCTCTGCATATTGAGAGCTGATTTGGAATGCATGCGCTCAAAGCCTCCGCATTCCTCATGCATTTAAATCAGAGCTGTAGTTGGAGATTTCTTTCACAGATCCACCTCTAGTGTTTCCAACTGACAAGCTCAGGAAGAAAGAGGTGAGGTAAGGTGTTAGCTGTGGAGAGAGACATTCTCAATCCTTCTGTTCTGACATTTTGCAAGCTCACAGGCTAATTAATCAATTTCATTAAAGAAGAGAATGTTGCTATGGTATCCTGAGGCCTGTTTATACTGCCACATTAAGATTTCAGGATATTTTTAATCTTTAATTACCAACTACCTTTTTTTCTTTTTTTGGATTGGCAAAGGCCTTAAAATTTCTTTTTTTTTTTTGATTATGTGTTTTTCTGCCAGTGTTTTCTGATACTGAGGTACTGATCGAAACAGAGCTGACTCTTCTTTGAGAAGAAAAAAAAGGTCCCCTCTGGAGACTTGTTTCTTTGCAAGATTTGATTAAAAGTTCCACAGAGGTCATTGTGCTAGCTTGCTTTCCACACATGTGCTAATGCACAAGAAGCCACTAACTTATAGCCAGAGACATGACCAAGCAGGAGTTTTATCTATAATGTATGTAATGTGTGCTTGCAAGGACTGAAAATATTTCTGGAAATCTATTCAATTCTAGACTTTTCGTTGACATACAGCATCATAGAAATATTTAGTGTAATGAGAAAACAGGTGACTCTTTGTCCTGCCTGATAGTTTTCTGGGAGCATCAAGAGAATTAGAATGGGCTAGCTTCATTGAAAGAAGCTGTAAACTACAAGTAGAGAGTAACCCTCTGATCATAAAAAGAGCGCTTTTCTGCCATGTTTTCTAACTCCTAGTCATTACAGGGATGAGCAAAGATAGGAAGAGAAGGTGCAATGTAGATTTTTGAATTTGATCTGACTGAAATCCTTCCTATTAAAGTAGACCAGGAATAACATAATAAAAACCGGTCAGACTTAAACATTGTCCTACCTCTTATGAAGAAAGTGAGAATGTATGCAGGAGTTTTTTTTGTTTGTTTGTTTTGTTTTTTTCCTTTTTTTGATTTATTCTAAAGTGTCGATGCTTAGGGGGATTTGGAATCTTATTGAAAAGGAAATGAATGCATGGAAAATACAAATGTAAGGTGTCTAGCTTGTGTGTCCTCCTCTAGGTCTCATTTATGCATTGTTATTAATGTTTAATCTATGGCTTAAATCATTTTCATTTATAAGATGTGCCTGGGTGGCTCAGTTTAGTGTCTGCCTTCAGCTCAGGTCACGATCCCAGGGTCCTGGCGTTGAGCTCTGCTTGGGGCTCCCTGCTCGGCAGGAAGCCTTCTTCTCCCTCTCCCACTCCCCCTGCTTCTGCTCCCTCTCTCACTGTGTCTGTCAAACAAATAAAATCTTAAATGAAAAAAAAAATGTGCTCATTTATAAGATATTAGTGGTGTTGACACATCCGGTTTCTCATGCAACTCAGCAGTGCTAAGTGGTGCTCCTGGAAAAACTCACTTCGAGGGCAAAGGTAGTGTCCCCACAATGGCATCTATATACAATATCTCAAATAGAGTGCCTTTCAGTTTGGAAACTGCCCACCCCACCACCAGTGAGAATTATATTTCATTTGCAGACTGGCTTGTGTGAGCTCCTTTGTGACCTGGGCTGGCCACTCTCAAGCTTGTGGTGACTCTGTCCTCCTAGGTTCCACACAAGAATAAGAAATTGGAATTGCCTGATAACAGGCCTGGACAGCCAGTCTAGGTGAGTCAAAATCCAGTTTGGCAGTATCAAAAGGGCTCTATTTTCAGCTATGTCCTATTTAAAAAAAAAAAAAAAATCACACACTGCAAAACTGAAAAGTAGTCAACACATTTCTTGGTGGAATATTTTAAGTATGATTGCTACTGCTAGGAGTGTTCAAGGTAGGATGAAAATATTACTGTAAATTGGACTTTGGGCAGGATGATCGATCTAGGTAAAATCAACATAGTCTAGTACTGCATTTTGGTCCTAGAGTATGTAGCCTTCAGCTGCAATTGAATAAAAAAATTGCATAAAGGCAATACACACCCAAGACCTTCTGCAGTGTAACAATATTAATTAAACCAGTCTTGATGGTCCCTTCAATGCTGGTGCTCAGGGCTGGGGACTGGAGATAATACTAAAATAAGACCCAGTTCCTACTCTCAACTTCTATATCCTTGGTAGGTTGGATGGAAGGACACAGGCAAGAGAAGAATTTAGATACTCTGTTCACATAATTAGTTTATTTTGACTTTAGTTTGAAGTGGGGTTTATTGCAAATCTGTTAGGAATTTTTCCTAGGAAATGAATATTTAGTCCCTCCTCTAGTTGTTTTAGGAACAATTTGGAGGGATGATCTAGCCTTAGCCTTAGGGAATCCTCTTCTAGATAAACATGATGCCCTGAGGGGCAGGTTTTTGTTTGTGATAAAGGGTTTGGACCTTGGGGGAGAAGATAAAGGGACAAAGTCTGCAGAGGGAGACAGTGGGGGGTGACCTGCAGCTGGCCTGTGGGGAGCTGTGCTCACAGTGTGCGTTTCTCATGATGGGAAAGTGACATGGGGTTAAGACTTAGCTGTTTGCGTATTTATGCAGGCAGAAACTCTCCCTGGGGTGTCTCAAATGTGTGCAATGAGCATGAACACTGGATTTGCATCAGTGAGCTGAGAGATGTGGACCATCACACTTGGCCAGATGAGTCCCTGTGGGTTGTGGACCTGGGAGGAGCTGTGAATGCTGTTCATTCTAGAAGGTAGGAGGCCTGGTGAATGTTTGGTGACGTTGGTTGGCTGGCTGTGAGGCCAGATTTGCTGAAGGTAAATGACCTTCCATGGAAGCCCTACCCGGTCATTTTTTCATCTCTTGACATAAAGGCTCTGTCGATTACACACAGTCACATAATCCCAACTTAGAAATCTTTTTTTTTTTTCTCTGAATGAGCATGTGAGTTGGGTGAGGTGCAGAGGAAGAGGGAGAGAATCTTCAGCAAGATTATGTCCAGCTCGGAGCCCGATGGGGAGCTCCATCTCCCAACCATGAGATCATGACCTTAGCTGAAACCAAGAGTCCAGCACTTAGCTGAGGGAGCCACCCAGGTGCCCCCAAAGCAATTAGAGATCTTAAACTGAAGTTGTACTAGATGAGCTATAAACAAACATGTGGAGCTTTTCTTCTACTTTGGAGGAAGGTGTGTATGAGAACATCTGACGATATGGCAGGAAGGGAGACAAACTGACAGCAGTTTACCCTCCTTATCCCAGTTCTCAGGAGATCTCTTCAGAGAAGGCAGTAATGCTCCACTACCTCCCGTCTCTGCTTGACCAAGACCTTTTACCTTCCTATACAGAAAACTGGGAGCCTGGCATGCTGATGCCTCCTCCTGTTGTGTATAGAACTTTGCCCCAGGCTCTGGGCAGTGGGCCAGGAGGTGGTATGCTGGCCTCTGCTGGGAGTCTGTTTTTTCTGGGTACAGAGACCTGAAGCGAGAGTGACAATGGGGACAGGGAGGTCCTACTGTCTGCGGGAAGGCAGGCTCCTTCTCTCTGGGAGAGGCAGCAGTGTTGGATGAGACTGCAGGGGCTGGCTAGGAGCCAGAAACTGGGGTTTTTGTCTCAACCCAGGTGGAGCTGTTTGATGGGTTATCATGGACTCTCCATGCCTCTGTTCTCTTCCTGTCCTAATCAGAGCCAGTAATGCTTGACTCACCCTCCTCATTACAGACCTGTAACTTCCAATGGGATGTCAGTTTAAAGTTCTATTAAAAAAAAAAAAAAAGCCTCTGTAAACACTTAAACCTCAGTCATACTATATTGTGGTATGAGGGGTTCTATCAATTACTTTTATGGACAACTGAATATTACTGCTTTAATTCAAGCATTTAAAATTTTTTAATAAACTTTTCAAAATGGATGATGCTTTTTATGGCTGTTATGCTCAGGTGACATTCAACATGAGAATCCAAATAATGAGTTGGTTAATTTTTTTTTTCCTCTATAAAGGGCCAGATAGTAAATTCTGCTTAGTGGAACATACGGTTTCTGTCACAGCTCCTCATCTCTGCTATGGTGGCACTGAAACAGCCACACATGCTTGGTTAACTAATGAGTGTGGCTATGTTTCAACAGAACTTAATGCAAACCAGCACTGAACTGTAATTGGCTCCTGTGGGCTGTAGTTTGCTAACTCTTGGCCTAGCCCAACTTCAAGGGGTTGGGGAAATGTAATAAACCATTTTTTTTTTTTTTTGAAAGGGAGAACTTGGAATATTTGTGAAGATAAAATTGAGTTAACAGAGCAAGCAGGGGTTAGGCAGCTGGTTTGGTTCAGCCAGATTTGGAATCTTTGCAAATGATCACAATGAATGGAGTAGAATGGATGGGACTATGGGAATTAATGGTCTTTTTAAGGGGGTGATTATATTTAGACTCTAAGCTGGTAAACCAAAAGAGGAGGTAGGGGGATGAGAGTGAATAACAGTGTTGATGTCAGGGGGTTGGTGATTTTGATGAGGTCAAGCAGTCTTGAAATAGGAATAGTCAGGTTAGTGTGCTAGAAGGGTAGAAGAGGGTGGTCAGTGAGTCAGACACTTGAAATTCTTGGAAGTGGTTTAGTTATTGTCATGGGATTGGGGAATAGAGGTGTGATAGAAAGAAAAGCTTACTAGAGGTGAGGAGGCCAAGAAAAAGAGAGGCCAAGGTGTTGAATGGCTTCTCCACAGAGCTTCTGAAGGCATCAAGAATGGTATAGAAGTTGGGGGAAAGACCATAAATAGGTGCAAAATTCATTAGTCAATGAAGGGGAGTTCCGGGAAGATCTGTAAGAATGTGAGAAAATCTGAAGCCAAGGACTTCTACAAGGAAGGAGACAAATGATCTAGAAGGGGGCTCACTGGGGCAAACACTACCTAAATATACACCAGTGCCATTAGGGCTTTTTTCTGGGCACAAAAACTACATTTCTTAGTTTTCTCTGCCCTAATGTGTATTCATGCAACACTGTTCCGGTAAAGAGCAGGAGGATGGATGTATGCTCAGTATTTCCAAGCTGGTCCCATAAAAGCCTTCATGTATGATGCTCTATTCTGTCTTCCCTGGTTTGCTTCATGAATGCAAAGGTTCCCTGGAGGACTCCCAGACCCTGGGAGATGATGAGTGGGTAAATAGAAGGACCCTGGGTCATTGAATATTCACTGCTCTTGATCATGAGGTTGGATTTTACATAAGAAGAAACCTGGTTTGGGTCACATCCATAGCAGTACTTAGTATCAACATGTACTCTAACTCTAGGCTCCAGGGGACGCTGAGTGTGAGAAAAAAGTAAAACAAACAAAAAGCCTCCAAATCTTTAAGAGGACTTCAAGGTTCGTGGTATTATCTGGACAACCAGATGTCTGATTGTGGTTTTGCTATTTATACTAACAACAGTGGCAACATAACCATCCTACCACCACCTCTATTATCCCAAAGAATGTAGGGTGTGAGACCCCTGTCATATATGCTGGGAGTACAGTTGGAGAGAATTATGGCTTTTTTTTTTTAAGATTTTATTTATTTATTTGACAGACAGAGCTCACAAGTAGGCAGAGAGGCAGGGAGAGAGAGAAGAGGAAGCAGGTCCCCTGCTGAGCAGAGAGCCCGATGGGGGCTCCATCCCAGGACTCTGAGATCATGACCTGAGCCGAAGGGCAGAGACCACCCAGGCACCCCAGATTATGGCTTTTTGAGGGTTGATTCTATTGACCTCATTGCCTCTGAAAACCCAGTAATTTTTCACGTGGACTACAATTTTTCCATGTCTCTTTCATGTCCCTCTTGTTTGGTTGGCATTTTCAGATCTCAAATCCAGAGCCATTCACTGTCCTACCTGCTCTGTTTCCAGAGATCATCGTAGTTCTTTGCCTTTTTATCAGCCATTCTTTTCATAATGTCCTCGAACCTCAGTTTCCCCATTTGTAGAATGGGAATAACAACAAACAAAACCTCAAAGGCTGGTATGAGAGTGAAAGGATTTATGTGAGTAAATCACTTAGCATTCAGTGTCCAGCACACAGTGAAGCTAGCTATTGTCATTGGTTGCTCAAAGTACAATTTATCCAGACTGAGGCAAGGAAGTTGTTTACAGCAGTCATTCTCCAAGTGTGCTCTCCAGACCAGCGTGTCAGCATGGAAATTCTTGGGCCCCACCCCAGTCCTACTGAATTAGAAACTGGGGAGTTGGGGCCCAGTAATCTGTTTTAAAAGGCCTCCAAGATTCTGATGAATGCTGATGTTTGAAAACTATAGCTTGACTTGAGCAATATTTATTCTTTTTGTCCTGAAAAATTTTTGTAAGGAGAGTCAGTTTAATTTCTTCTTGTGAGTCAGTTTAATTTCTTACACTAGGAATAAAAGAAGAAAATCCTCCAAACCATTGAACATAATAGTCTTTAGCTATCAGCAGGAAAGTGTCAGAGGAGAGTGTGACCCTTGGACCTGACCCTAGGTGCTTCTACTACACGCCAACCCCTGCGGCTTGCCTTGTTTTCATGGAGACTACAGAATATATTTAACAGGCCAGTGACCTTGCAGTCTAAATGCCAGGGTGCTGGCGGGTTTACAGCTACAATGCCTCACTACAAAGGGAACGGTTACTTGGAATTATTTTGCTGTTTGGCGTAGTGGTGCTGGTTTAGAAGCAGCTCTGCTCTTGGAGCCATCCCCTTAAATTTCTTGGTGCTTGGCTCAGTCTGGGGTTGAGATCCAAAATGGCTTCTCTGGGACTTTCTGGATCAGTGCCCCATTTGTGCTTTCAACTTGGTTTGTCCTCTGTCTTTGGGCTATGTTAGATCTGAGGTATTAATATAGATTTTTCTTCAATAACAAAAGTCAGAAAAACACACTGATACTGATGATCATTCTATCATTCTTTCCAATTTTCTGCCTCTCTTTGTGCCTTATTGAATATTGAAGCTGATGAGGAAGGAGAGGCCTTCTAGCCTGAGCTTCTTGCTCCACAAAAGGGGAAACCGATATCCTGAGATGTGACCAGACTGTCCCAAGGCTACACTATTTCTCCCATTCCCAAGGTAACAAGGCTGTTTACTCTCATCATCTGTCTCCTTTATAAGCTGACTTGTTCTTCATGTACCTTATTTTGGCTTACATATTCCCTTTTTGAAATGGGGTTGTTCCAGTATATAGTGATATCTGCACCCCCACCTCCACCCCCACCTGTAAGAGTCACAATGACCGTTTTCAGTTAATTGGTTTTGGGGTTGGTAAGAATTTTCTGTGTGTGGCTGTACCATTGAGTTAGATACATGAGGCTCTTCTGTTCAGGTTTCACGGCAAATACTTTCTTTAGAGTTAGATTACTTTCTTCTCTCCAGAGTTATAATCAGTGCCAGAGAGATGACTTGCTTGCTGGGAAGAACTGGGAGCTCCTGTAGGTTCTCTGATGTCCATAGAACTCGAGTGTGGCCATCAGGTTTCAAGCCTGGTTGCCCAGGCCATCCAGCTATAGCACACTTCCAAAGAGCAGATTTGATCCCTGGCACTAGTGTTTCAAAGTTGGCTGCTAGACTAGCTCTGGAACTGGGCCAGGCAGTGGATCTCTGACTTCCTTCAATAAAATCTCCTTACCTTTGACTTGGGTTCCCTCCCCGCTACTTGTCTGTACGATGATGGTCTAATCTCCGTTTAATGGACTAAAAAGTTCAAAACAGCCTTGATCTAGACCATTCATGTGTTCCCCCAACCCTAAAGACCGATGTTATTTTTTTAAAAATTTTTTATTTTTTATTAACATATAATGTATTTTTAGCCCCAGGTGTATAGGTCTGTGAATTGCCAGGTTTACACACTTCACAGCACTCACCATAGCCTATACCTTCCCCAATGTCCATAATCCAACCACCCTCTCCCTACTCCCCTCCCCACAGCAACCCTCAGTTTGTTTTGTGAGATTAAGAGTCTTATGGTTTGTCTCCCTCCCGATCCCATCTTGTTTCATTTTTTTCCTTCCCTACCTCCCAAACCCCCAACTCTGCCTCTCAACTTCCTCATATCAGGGAGATCATATGGTAATTGTCTATCTCTGATTGCCTTATTTGGCTCAATACCCTCTAGTTCCATCCATGTCATTGCAAATGGCAAGATTTCATTTCTTTGGATGACTGCATAGTATTCCATTTATGTATATACCACCTCTTCTTTATCCATTCATCTGTTGATGGACATCTAGGTTCTTTCCATACTTTGGCTATTGTGGACATTGCTGCTATAAACATTCGGGTGCACTTGCCCCTTCGGATCACTACATTTGTATCTTTAGGGTAAATACCCAGTAGTGCAATTGCTGGGTCATAGGGTAGCTCTATTTTCAACTTTTTGAGGAACCTCCATGCTGTTTTCCAGAGTGGCTGCACCAGCTTGCATTCCCACCAACAGTGTGGGAGGGTTCCCCTTTCTCCACATCCTCGCCAGCATCTGTCATTTCCTGACTTGTTAATTTTAGCCATTCTGACTGGTATGAGGTGGTATCTCATTGTGGTTTTGATTTGTATTTCCCTGATGCTGAGTGATGTGGAGCACTTTTTCATGTGTCTGTTGGCCATCTGGATGTCTTCTTTGCAGAAATCCTCTGCCCATTTCTTGATTAGGTTATTTGTTCTTTGGGTGTTGAGTTTGATAAGTTCTTTATAGATTTTGGATACTAGCCCTTTATCTGATATGTCGTTTGCAAATATCTTCTCCCATTCTGTCAGATGTCTTTTGGTTTTGTTGATTGTTTGCTTTGCTGTGTAAGAGCTTTTGATCTTGATCAAGTCCCAATAGTTCATTTTTGCCCTTGCTTCCCTTGCCTTTGGCGATGTTTCTAGGAAGAAGTTGCTGCAAGGCCTATGTTATAACCAAATCTCCAGTGTGATGGTATTAGGGGCAGAATGTCTTTGGGAAATGATGAGGTCATGAGGGTGAGCCCCAATCAATTAGATAGTAACATTA
Source organism: Enhydra lutris kenyoni (assembly GCF_002288905.1). NCBI lineage: Eukaryota > Metazoa > Chordata > Mammalia > Carnivora > Mustelidae > Enhydra > Enhydra lutris. The sequence goes on along the minus strand of NW_019154102.1, from coordinate 5,673,257 downwards.
TAAAAGTTAGGAGAACAGTCCAGCCATGGACTGAGAACACAGAATATGGCCATATATAAATCAGAAAATGGGCTCTCTCCCAACGGCGGATCTGTGAATTGATATTTCTCAGCTTAGAGAACTATGAGAAATAATTTTCTTTTGTATGTAAGCCACCCCCAATCTCTGGTATCTTCTTTGAGCAGCTCAGACAGAATAAGAGTGCTCTCAAAATCTATAAACGTTTTTAGTAAATAGGCTCTTGAAAGGTCAAAGAGAAATTCTAATGTAAAATGGCAGGTTCCATGTTCGAAATTTGTCCAAGATGGACTCAGTAGATGTACTAAATACGTGGGCTTTGGCATCAGGGGTATATAGCCTGTAAGTCATCCTTGTAATAACCACTCTGCTGTTGAGAGTAGGACTCTTTTCTGAGGAGGAAGGAACATAATAGTATTTGCCCTATCAGGACATTGGACCAATTATAATACATGGTCTGTGTAAAATTCTGGTTTGTGTGAATGGGTTAGACATACTTGTGCATTAGCTGGTAGGTGTTAGAATTAAAAATTCTTGGCAGATAAAAAGGAGGAGAAAGATGGAGGAAGATGATGCACAAGAGCATATATGTGAGGAAATCCTACAATTTTATGGCACATAACTGATAAATGGTTCTCTTTTTATTATTTTAGAGGGAAAGCCAGAGTGGGGGGGGGAGGGGCAGAGGGAGAGAGAGAATCTTAAGCAGGTGCTGTGCCCAGCATGGAGCCCAATTCAGGGTTCAATCTGTGACCCTGAGAGCATGACCTGAACTGAAACCAAGAGTCGAATGCTTAACTGACTGAGCCATCCAGGCACCCCATGATAGCCTGTTTTAAAAATAGACTAAATACTTAGACATTTCTCCAGAGAGAAGACCTACAAATGGTCAACAGGTGTATAAAAAATGCTCAAGGTCACCAATCATTAGGGACTCTGAAATCAAAACAACAATGAGATACTACCTACCTGTCAGGTATTATCAAACAAAATGCAAGCATTGGAAAGGATGTGGAGAAATTGGAACCCTGTTGCTATTGGTGGTAATGCAAAATTGTATGGCTGCTATGAAAAACAGTGTGGGAGTTCATCAAGATAGTAAAAACAGAGCTAACATAGGATCCAGCTATCTCACTTCTGGATATATATGCAAAAAGATAAAAATCAGGATCTGAAAGAGCTAGTAGCCATCCTACATTCATTGCACCACTATTCACAATAGAAACGATGTGGAAACAACCTAAATGTCCATGGTCAGTTGGATGGAGAAAAGAAAATGTGGTCTGTACACACAATGGAATACTCTTCAGTCTTGAAGATGTCACAATATGTGACAACATGGGTGGACCTTGAAGACATGTGCTAAGTGAAATAAGTCAGTCCCAGAAAGAAAATACTACATCATTCTACTTAGAAGATAATCATATTCATGGAATCAAAGAGTGGAATGTTGGCTGCCAGGGGCTGAGAGAGACAAAAAGGAGGAATTTCTAGTGAATGAGCATAAAGTTTCAGTGAAGCAGAATGAATATATTCTAGAGACCTGCGGTATGACCTTGTACCTATAGTCAATGCTACTGTAGGGTATATTTCACATGTAGCCACTTAACAAAATTTTTAGCATTCTTATCACACAAAAATTAAAACTTAAGTAATTGAGTGTAACTTTAAAAAATATGTGCTAACCTCAAAGCCAAAGAGTATATATAGTTCCACATACATAAATTTCTAGAAAAAGTAAATTAGTTTATAGTGATAGGAAGCAGATGTTTGCCTGCAATGGGGTAGAGAGACAAGGGCTTGAATACACTTTTGGGGGTGATGGGGAATTTTGCCATTTTGATGGTGGTGATGGTTTCATGGTCTGTACATGATACCAAAACTCACCAAGTTGTGAGTTTTGAAGGTATGCATATTTTAAAAGGTCAGTTATCTTTTAATAAAGGTATATACTGGTATATAATAAATGTATGTGCCTTCATTCTGTGACAAAAACTAAAAGAATACTCAGATGACAGCTGAATCCCTAGACCTGGCCATTCCTTAATTTCCAGACACTCTTGCGTGCAATAGAGACGGGTGAAAAGTGAGACAAAACTGGAGTAGGTTTTGTATCTTTGCTCTCCATCCTCTTCTTCCTTCTCCTTTTCAGTCCCTTTCCCCTCCTCCTCCTCTCCGCACACCCCTCGGAAAGTCACCAGAATGTGAGAGGCTACATCTGTTCCGGTAAGAGCTATTTTGCAGTGCAATTAAGCATTCCTCACCTTGGCTCCCCAGGAAGCTGGAGCCTTGCATGATCACCGGCATAATGGATGGTGCGCAAAGCCCTGGCCCAGGTGTGCGGGGCCTGCGTACACATCCGCGTGGGCCGGAAGATGCGGCTTCCTGGCGCCCAACCTGAGGCTGCTGCTTCTGACTTGGGCCTTTTCAGAACTTGGAACAGCTGCTACCCTCTAGGTGACCGACGTGTCCTGCCATCGTTCACCTGCTCAGGCCGGCTGGCGAACGGAGCTGGCGCACTGATCACTGAATAAATAGTACCATAGCCATTTCCAGCTTCAGGTTGAGCAAGAAGACTTGAGAGCTCTGTAACCTGCTGGGGTTCTTTGAGGCTGAAGAGAAAAACTATTGAGAACTGATATCCAAGTGCTTTTCAGATGCTTTCAGAAAGCTCGAGTGGCTTCTAGATATTTTTCTGATGTACGGTATCCATTTTCTCGTACGGATATAACAGTTAAGAACAGCATCCAAATCTTTTACACATAAAAGAGTTTTCTCTCATTTTAGTTACTAAAGAAAAATGCACATGTTTATAATCTATAGGAATATTTAAATATAATATAAGCAATAAACAGTGCCTTAATCAGTTTGACCATTCTGTAGCTTTTTAGAATGAATTACTAATAAAGTGGGGACACAATTAAAATTTTGGACATTGGGTCCGCATTGAACATTTTGAAACTGCTATCTTTTCCTTTGACTGGTTTGTCTCAACATTATTCTATTTGAGACCTCAATTTGTTCTATAATGAATACCTTCATAAGAGGAAAAATTATATAGACTAACTTTCTTTGTACCCTTCCAGCTTAATTGTACAACTATATTGTTACAAATTGACTGAAACAGCCTATTTCAGTTTTTTCCCCCTCTATAACCAGCTCTGAATAGATGAACAGAAATAGCTCTCTTCATGTCAGAAACTTTAATTAAACCATTCTGAAAATAAGCATGTGGAAATACTGGCAGGACCTGAATTTAATCACATTTCCTGCCCAACTGTTTCTGCTACTGCCTTGAAGGGCTGGAGGTTAGGCTTAGCTACGCCTCTGCTGTTGGAAGCATGGATGGAGAAAGTCTGGGGGATTCAGAAGATTGAGACCTGTGATCTTTTGGACTCCCACACTAATTAAAATCAGGGCTACAAGAAGGCATATGGCTTATGGGATGTTGTATGAGGTATTGAAGTGAGTGGGTCACATGAAATTATTTGATCCCTATTGATCTATCTCCTAAATCTCATTTTATTTATTTTAAATATTTATTTGATAGAGCATGCAAACACAAGTGTAGTGAGGGGCAGAGGGAGAAGCAGGCTCTCTACTGAGCAGGGACCCTTCTGCATGGCTCTATCTCGGTACTCTGGTGTTGTGACCTGAGTCAAAGGCAAATGCTTAACCGACTGAGCCACCCAGGCGCCTCTCTCATTTTATTTTTTAGTGAGAATGGACAGCGTCCTATATTTGCCAGAGACTGCTGTAAGAGCTTTAAGCATTTAATTTGACTCCTTTAATCCTTAACAACAATCCTATGGGGGTAGATCCTCTTGTTATTCTCATCTGACATGCTAGGAGACTTGGTAACTTTGTCAAAAGAATTGTAGCTGGGTTTGAACCCAGAAAGACAGGCTGTAGAATCTGGGTTGGTTGGTACTCTCTCTTTCATCAAAATTAAGGAGTGCTTATTTGGAAGGAGCAAGATTCTTTTTATGTCTTTCCATATGCCCTCCTTTTACCCCCATCCAGACTTCCAAATAAATCTCTCCAGTGTGATGGTCCCAACTCTGTCTACGGACTGCTTATGGGCTGATCCCCAACTTGCACCCAACATTTAGCTTTTTTGTGCTTCATTTACAATTGTTAGAAGATCCTAACTTTCCTGGCTTTTTTTTTTTTTTTTCTTTTTAAAAATTTGCATTTTTTCCCCTGCCTTTTTAAAAGTTCAAGTATAGTTGACATACTATGTCACAGTATTTCAGGTATACAACATAGTGATTCAACAACTCTATATGACCTGCTATATTCACTACAAGTGTAGCTACCAGCTCTCACCAGAGAGCACTTACTACAGTGCCATTGACTGTAACCCTTATGCTCTATCTTGCATAACTAGAAGATTGTAGCCCTCACTGCTCTTCACTCATCTTACCCATACCCCCACACCTCTAATCCCAACAACAACCAGCCAGTTCTCTGTACTTATGGATCTGTTTCTGCCCTTTTATCCCCCCACTTATTTTGTTTTTTTCAGGTTCCACATGCAAGAGAACTCTTAAGGTATTTGACTTTGTCTGCCTTATATCATTTAGCACAATAACCTCTAGGTCCACCCATATTGTCACAAATGGCAAGATCACATTCTTAATTTATGTCTGAATAATAGTCCATTGTGTGTGTGTGTGTGTGTATGGCACATCCTTATCAATTCATCTATCAAAAGACATTTAGGGGGCGCCTGGATGGCTCAGAGGGTTAAGCCTCTGCTTTCAGCTCAGGTCATGATCTCAGGGTCCTGGGATCGAGCCCCACATTGGGCTCTCTGCTCAACGGGGAGCCTGCTCTCTCTGCCTGCCTCTCTGCCTACTTGTGATATCTCTCTCCCTCTCTCTCTCTCTCTGTTAAATAAATAAAATATTTAAAAAAAAAGACATTTAGGCTGCTTTCATATCTTGGCTATTGTAAATGATGCTACAATAAACATAAGGGTGCACCTATCTTTTTGAATTAGTACCTTTGTTTTCTTTGGATACATACCTAGTAGTGGAATTACTGGATCATATGGTATTTCTATTTTTAATTTTTTGGGGAACTTCCATACTGTTACCTATAGTAGCTGCACCAATTAACATTTCGACAAATAGTGCATTGGAGTTCCTTTTTCTTCACATCCTTGCTAACACTACTTCTTGTTTTTTTTATTTTAGCTAATCTGACAAGTTTAAGGTTAGATCTCACTATTTTTGATGTGCATTTTTCTGAGGATTAGTGATGTTGTGCATCGTTTCATATGTTTGTTGGCCATCTGTATGTCTTCTTTCAAAAAATGTCTAAGTCCTTTGCCCATTTTTAAATCCAGTTTGTTTTTTGATGTTCAGTTGTATAAATTCTTTATATGTTTTTGGATACTCACCCTTTATCAAATATGTCATTTGAGAATATCTTCTCTTAGTTGGTTGCCTTTTTGTTTTGTTCATGGTTTCTTTTACTGTGCAAAAACTTTCTATTTTGGTGTAATCTCAGTAGTTTATGCTCTCTATCCTGTTCCATTGATCTTTCTATCTATTTTTGTGCCAGTACCATACTGTTTCAATTACTACAGCTTTATATTATACTTTGAAATCTGGGATTGTGATATCTCCAGCTTTTTCCTTCTCAAGATTTCCCTGGCTATTGGAGGGCTTTTGTGTTTCCATATAAATCTTCGTATTTGTTGTAGTTTTGTGAAACATACTGTTGGTGTTTTGATGGGACTGTCTTGAATCTGTAGGTTGCTTTGGGTAATAGGGGCGTTTTAACAGTATTAATTCTTCTGATCCAGGAGCATGGTATATGTCTTTCCATTTGTTTGTGTCACCTTGAATTTCTTTGAACAATGTTTTAAAGTTTTCAGAGTATAGGTCTATCTCCTTGGTTAAGTTTATTCATAGGCATTTTATTTTTGATGCAGTTGTCAATGGGATGGTTTTAATTTCTCTTTCTGCTACTTCATTATTAGCATATTAGAAATGCAGCAGGTTTCTGTACACTTTGTATCCTGCAGCTTTACTATGTTTATTACTTCTAAAAGCTTTTTGGTAGTGTCTTTAGGATTTTCTCTATATGGCATTACATATTTTAAATTTTAAAATTTAAAATTTACATTACATTACATATTTTAAATTTAAAAATTTTACTTCTTCCTTACTGTTTTGGATGCCTTTTATTTCTTTGTGTTGTTTGATTGTGGTGGCTAGGAACTTCCAGCACTGACTTGAAGGAAAGTGGTGGCAGTGGACATCTTTGTCTTGCGCCTGACCTGACCATTGAAAATGATGTTAGCTGTGAGTTTTTCATATAAGGCCTTTATTATGTTGAGGTATGTTCTCTCTGAACCCATTTTATTAAGAGTTCTTATCATGAATGGATGAGAATTTTGTCAAATGTTTTTTGTGTCTACGGAAATAATCGTGATTGTTACCTTTCATTTATTAATGGGGTATATCCTTTTAATTGGTAAATATTGAACCATTCTTGAATTGCTAAAATAAATTCAACGTGATCATGGTGAAAGATCCTTTTAATGTACTACTAAATGTGGTTTGCTCCTATTTTGCTGAGGAGTTTTGCATGTGCTCGTTAGCAATATTGGCCTGTGGTTTTCTTTTTTGGTAGTGTCTTTGCTTTTGCTATGAGGGTGATGCTGGTCTCCTGGAATGTATTTGGAAGCTTTCCTTCCTGGACTTTTGTTTGTTGTTAACTTTTTGATTATCAGTTCAGTTTCATTACATGTCTGTTCAGATTTTCCGTTGCCTGGTACAGTTTTGGGAGATTATATATTTCTAGGAATTTATCCATTTCTTCTCGATGGTCCAGTTTGTGGGCATATAATTATTTGTAGCAGTCTGTTATGATCTTTGGGTTTCTTTGGTATATTTCTATGGGGTGGTGTAGTCTATTCTCTTTCACTTCTGATTTTATTTATTTGGGTTCTCTCCCCACCCCCATTCCCTTTTTTTAAGATTCTCGCTAAAGGTTTGTCAACTTAGTTTATTTTTTCAAAGAAGCAGATCTTGATTTCATTGATTTTTCTTTTCCCCTATTGTTATTTTAGTTTCTATTATTTTTTCCTGCTCTTGTCTTTATTATTTCCTTCCTTTTACTAACTTTGGGTTTATTTTACTTTATTTTTTTCTAGTTTTCTTTTACTAATAAGGTTAGATGGAATTTTTTTGTCCCCACCCTGCCCCAAATTTATATTGCTATAAATTTTCCTGTTCGAACTACTTTTACTTGACCCCAAAGACTTGGGAGGGTTGGGTCTCTGCTTTTGTCTCCATGTACTCCCCCTCCCTTTGGTTTCTTGGCCAATCCACTGTTTGTGTAGTAGTATGTTGCTTAGTCTCTGTGTGTGTCTTTTCCAGTTTTTTCTTTTTTTATTGCTGTTCTTGTAATTTGTTTCATAGCATTGTGGTTTGAAAAGATGCATGCTTTAATTTTAGTCTTGTTAAGTTCATTTAGGCCACATTGTTTTGTGGCCTAAAATGTGACCTATCCTGGAGAATGTTCCACGTGCACTTGAAAAAGTATATTCTGTTTTTGAGTGGAATGTTCTATGTATTTCTGTTAGGTCAGTGTGACCTCCTATGTCATTCAAAGCCAATGTTCACTTATTGAGATCTGGGTGATTTATCCATTGATTTAAGTGGGGTATTAAATTTCTTCATTATCATATTACTGTCAATTTCTCCATTTATGTCTGTCAGTATTTGCTTTATGTATTTAGGTGCTCCAATGTTGGGTGCATAGATATGTACAATTGTTATATCATCATGTTGGATTGCCCCTTGAAACGACAAGCTTCTGTATGTTCCACTCGACTTGGGAGTACCAAGAGCCTTACTGCTGCTTTTTATGGGGACAAGCAGCCTGTTACAGTTGGAGTCCAGTTTAGTAGTGATGTCTCCCGAAGTGATGAGAATGTATTAGACTCACCAAAGCAGAGAAGAAGTTTTGGTTCATTTCCATACACACCATCGGCAGACTCCAATTCATTTCATCAATATCGGTCAATGGATTCCAGCATGTCAATGGCTGATAGTGAAGCCTACTTTTCTGCAGCCGAGGAATTTGAGCCCATTAGCAGTGATGAAGGCCCTGGAACTTATCCAGGTAGAAAAAAGAAGAAAAAGCAAACACAGCAGATTGACTACAGTAGGGGTTCCATATATCACAGTGTAGAAGGACCACTTACTGGCCATGGAGAGACCATTCAGGATCCCCGAACTCTGCCATTCAAAACTCATCCTTCCCAGGCTTCATTTGTTTCTGCATTAGGTGGAGAAGATGATGTTATAGAACATCCGTATGTTGTAGAGGTTGAGAAAACACTAGAGAGTGAACAGATTACTTCTCAACAACCTGTGATGAATTGCTATCAGACTTATCTTACTCAGTTCCAGGTAATTAATTGGTCAGTGAAGCACCCTACTAACAAAAGAACCTCTAAGTCCTCATTGCATCGTCCCCTTGATCTGGATACTCCAACCAGTGAAGAAAGCTCATCATCATTTGAACAGCTTTCTGTTCCAACTTTTAAGGTTATCAAACAGGGGCTCACAGCTAATTCTTTACTAGACAGAGGAATGCAACTTTCAGGATCAACTTCAAATACACCATACACTCCTCTGGAAAAGAAAACGGTTGATAACACAGATGATGAAACATTGGCAGAAGAGTGGACCCTGGATCAGCCGGTCTCTCAGACCAGGACCACAGCCATAGTTGAAGTGAAAGGGACTGTTGATATTGTTCTGACTCCCCTGGTAGCCGAAGCTTTAGACAGGTACATTGAAGCAATGGTTCATTTTTTTTATTGTAAAAAAAACAGAAAAAAAAACAAAGGGGGGGGGGCGCCTGGGTGGCTCAGTGGGTTAAAGCCTCTGCCTTCGGCTCAGGTCATGATCTCAGGGTCCTGGGATCGAGCCCCACATCGGGATCTCTGCTCAGCGGGGAGCCTGCTTCCTCCTCTCTCTCTCTGCCTGCCTCTCTGCCTCCTTGTGATCTCTCTCTCTCTGTCAAATAAATAAAAATAAAATCTTAAAAAAAAAAAAATAAAAAAATAAAAGGGCACATGCAAGGTAATTTAAAAAAAAAAAAAAGTGCCCTTCTTTTTCTCTTGTTAAAATCTTTGTTTAAAAGTCTGTTTTGTCTGGGCACCTGGGTGGCTCAGCGGGTTAAGTCTCTGCCTTCAGCCCAGGTCATGATCTCAGGGTCCTGGGATCGAGCCCCACATTGGGCTCTCTGCTCAGCAGGGAGGCTGCTTCTCCCTCTCTCTCTGCCTGCTGGTCTGTCTGCTTGTGATCACTTTCTCTCTGTCAAAAAAAAAAAAAAAAAAAAAAGTCTGTTTTGTCTGATACAAGTTCCTTTGCTTGCATTTGCATGGAATATCTTTTCCCATCCTTCCACTTTGTCTGCACATCTATAGGTCTGAAGTGAGTCTTTTGTAGGCAGCATATGGATGGGTGTCCTTTTTATTCTGCCACCCTATAGCTTTTAATTAGAGGATTTAGACCATTTACATTTAAAGTAATTCTTAGCTATATACTTATTGCTATTGTGTTAATTTTCTGTGGGGTTTTTTGTTTGTTTGTTTTTTTGTAGCTCTGTTCTTCTTTTGCTCTTTTGTCTTATGTTTGAGGACTTCCTGTAGTGTAATGCTTGACTTTTTTCTCTTTATTTTTTATGTATCATGGGATTTTGGTTGGTGGTTATGATGAAGTTCATATATAATATCTTAAGTATATAGCAATCTATGTTAAGTCAGTGGTCACTAAAGTTCAAACACATTCTAAAAGAACTTCATTTTTCCTCTCCATGTCCACATTTTATATATGTGTTGTCATATTTTACATTTTGTAAAGTTGTGTGTCTCCTTAACTCATTTTTTAAGATATAACTGGTTTTACTACCTTTTTTTTTTTTTCTTAAAGATTTTATTTATTTGAGAGAGAGAATGAGCATGAGCAGGCAGGGGTGCAGGGAGCAGGGGGAGAGGGAGACTCTCTCAAGCAGGCTCTATACTGAGCTCAGAGTCTCACCCAGGGCTCCATGTCATGACCCCAAGATCATGATCTGAGCCAAAACTGAGTTGGTTGCTCAAACAGCTGAGCCACTTGGGGGCCCTGGTTTTACTACTTCTGATTTCGGATCTTCATACTAGCTGTATAAGTGATTGCTCTACAACATTTACTGGATATTTGATTGTACACATGAAATTGTTTCCTTTAAAAATTTTTGAACTTGCCTTTTTCTTTTCCATGTCATAAAACCTCTTTAACATTTCTTACAAGGCTTGTTTAGTATTGATGAACTTCTATAACTTTTTATCTTAAACTCTTTAAATTTATATTCTTTATCTTTCCTATTTTTAATGATAACCTTGTTGGGTAGAGTATTCTTGTTTATAGATTTTTTTTTTTTTTTTTTTTTTTTTACTTTCAGCACTTTGAATATGCCATGCCACTCTTCTGGCCTGCAAAATTTCTACTGAAAAATCAGCTGATAGCCTTTTAGGGGTTCTCTTGTATATTACTAGTTGCTTCTCTCTTGATGCTTTAAAAATTCCTTCTTTATTTTAAATTTTAGACACTTTAATTACAAGGTATTGTTGTATGGGCCTCCTTACATTCATCTTAATTGATGTATTCTTTTTTAACCTCAGTGTCTGTTTACTTCTGCAGATTAAGAAGGTTTTCAGCTACTACTGCTTCAAAAATTTTTTTCTGCCCCTTTCTCTTTCTTTTGTTCTTCCAGGTCCCCTCTTAAGCAAATGTTTGTTTGATGTTGTCCAGGAGATCTCTTAACCTATACTCATTTAAAACATTTTTTTTCTCTTTGGTTTGTTTGCTTTCCATTACCATGTTTTCCAGATTGCTGCTTCATTCTTCTGCATCGGTTAATCTGTTGATTCCCTCTAGTGTACTTTTTCATTTCAGTTACTGTATTCTTCACCTCTGATTGGTTCTTTTTAATATTTTCTATCTCTTTGTTGAAGTTCTCAGTGAGTTCATCCACTCTTCCTTTGAGTCTAGTGAGCATCTCTATGACCATTACTCTTTATCAGATTGGTTATCTCTATTTCACTTAGTTTCCCCCCACCCCGAGGTTTTATCTTGTTCTTTTATTTGAAATATATTCCATTTTCTCTTAATTTTTCTTGACTTTCTGTGTGTGTGTGTGTGTGTGTGTTTTATGAATTAAGTGGAACAGCTACTGTCTTAGGTTGAAGCAGTGGTCTTCTGTAGGAATGTCCCCTGTTTAGATTGTGGGTGCCTGGTGACTTTACCTGGCTTGCTAGAGCTGGTGTGGGTTAAGGGTCCTGGGGCAGTCTGTGCTGGGGCTGCCCTAATGAGGTGGATAGTGAAGTGGGCATGGGCTGGGACTGTCCTGGGGCTGTCCAGGTAGAGGTGCCCTGGTACCATAGTTGGACCTGAAGTGGGCATGGGACAGTTCTGCATCTCTCTATGCACCGGGAATCCTGATAGGACAACTGAAGCTGAAGTGGATACTATCCAAGATCTCTTTGGGGTGCTCAGAGTTGGGGACACTCTGGGGTTGCTGGAGCTGAGGTGGATGTGAGCTGGGAAGTTCTGGAGGACTTGGTCTGGGGGTGCATCAGAAAGTTGTCTAGAGCTAAAGTGGTGTGAACCTGGAGTGTTGGAGGTGCTTTGTGCCTATGTCACCTTGCTGAGACAGCTTGAGTTGTAGTGTCTGCTGATGAGAGGTGTCTCAGTGTGAATGTGCTGGGGCTGCCTTAGTTAGATGCTTGGTGCGGCAAGGGGCCTGGGGCTCACTGAGGAGGTAGGCTGCTAGGGTGCTTGGATCCTGCTGGTGTCTACACTGAGGCAGAAAAGCCAAAGTCAAACTTTGGAGCTTGTCAACCCTTTGACCTGAAGAGAGTTCAGGCCGTTCTCTGCTATTTGATGGAGTTCTAGGACTGGATCCTTTATATTCTATTTGGTCTTTGAAACATCAGTTGTTTTTTTTTCTGTGTACCACAGTAGACTAGGGGCTCAGAGCTCCCTGAAGTGGCAGGCTGACTCTGGTGCCTGAACTCTTTTTTTTTTTTTTTTTTAAATAAAGATTTTTATTTATTTATTTGACACAGAGAGCGAGATCACAAGTAGACAGAGAGACAGGCAGAGAAAGAGGGAAAAGCAGGCTCCCTGCTGAGCAGAGAGCCTTATGTGGGGCTTGATCCCAGGACCCTGAGGTTATGACCTGAGCCGAAGGCAGAGGCTTCAACCCACTGAGCCACCCAGGCGCCCCTAGACTAGGGACTCAGAGCTCCCTGAAGTGGCAGGCTGACTGTGGTGCCTGAACTCTTGACCACACTATCAAAGTGGAAGCAGAATTTAAGACTTGGCACTTAGCAGCCCCTCTCCCACGAGAGTGTTCCAGCAGCTCTCCCACCATTTGGCAGGGTGCTCCATCTCCTGCGTTCTCTCTGTTGTCTCTCTATCTTGTGCTGTCCAGAAACGGTACAGTCAGCCCTCAGCTCTTCAGGAGGAACTGCTCTATACATATCGATAGATTGTGTGTGTCTGTGGAGGAGGGAGTTCAGGGTCTACATCACCATCTTGGACCAGAAGCTCTTTTCTGCTTCTTGAATATTATTAACTTTTGGGCTTCAGTGTCTCTGGAATGATATAATTGGGCCCTTTCTCAAGTCCTTGAGGAAGAGAATAAAAGAGCTGAAATAGAAAAAAACACATTGATACTATATTAAAAGGTAATTTTGGTTTTTTAAATCGTTACCATCTCCCTCACCACATGCACATGTAGGTAACTTTATAATGAGAGATGCCATATTCTCCTCCACATAGAGCTCAGACCTATAGCTCTGACATGTTTTTTCAGTTGGGGAAAATAATAGCACCTATGTGGTGGGATCAATACTTCCATTAGAAAAATGATCAATATTAAAGAACTTGTAATATGTTAAAATCAAATGCATTGAAAAACCAGGGAGAAAAATTTTTCTGATATAACTGAATTGAATTAGCTTATAAACCATCCTAATGGCACATGAAAACTTGTTGACAGAGTGATAGAAAATTAAAATTATTGTCGGATACATATTTACAAATATCATAATGCTCATAAGTTTACTGAATTACAAAGGTCCCTTCACTCTTGCCTGTTGTGTGAATGTGAAATTATTTCAAATCAGAATTAGAATAATGAAACTATCTAAGCTCCTTTTTAAGATAATTTGCCAGATTTCCTGAAAAGGTACCTTTTATTAGTAGTGACTCATTTATATGGCTCTGTAAGTCTGGGCCATTCATCTTCTTTTTTCCTTAACCATCTGTGGTTATTTCACAAGAATTCAATTGAGCCACTTCCTTAGACATCTTTAAAATGGTGTGATGGGTTGCTTACAAGGAATCTAAATTTCTGTAAGAGGGGTTGGCTATTACAAGCTCTACCTTTAAATAACTGTTGATGAATATGTCTTTAAGAAAAGTGTTAGGGAATGTTTGACAGCACTGAATTAATTTACTCTCTTATCGTAGAACAATGTGGGAAAAAGTCAAACCAGCTATGGCATCAGTTTGTGTACTGTGATGGAATGGAATTTTGCTACCACAACACGTTTGGTTAGGAGGGGTTTGCAAGTCCGCTAGGTGGCGTCTGATATACTCACCGTGCTCCTCAGGACTCCAGGCTACCCTCAGAACATGTCCACCTTCCCTGTTTGCCTCATCTTGGTAAACTTCTAGACCAGAGCAGCGTTTCTTGCCTCCCACAACTCTTCCCTGCTTTCCAGTGTCCACTGCCTGTGTCTTCAACTAATAGGTACCAACATGATAATAGGTCCTAATGCCTTAAGGAGTTTCTCTCTCAAGTATTTCCATTTAAATAGAGATTTCAAATTTTACATAATTCAGCTCTTAAAACTGTCTTTTTTTTTTTTTTTTTTTTTTTTAAAGAAAATAAAAGTAGTCTTAATTTGATCTGCAAGATTAAAACTTTTTAGGGGCACCTGGGTGGCTTAGTTAAACATCTGCATTCGGTTCAGGTTGTGATCCCAGGGTCCTGGGGTTGAGCTCCACCTTGTGCTCTCTGCTCAGTGGGGAGTCTGCTTTTCCCTCCACTCTGTCCCTCCTTGCCCCATCTCTCTCAAATAAATAAAACCTTAAAATCTTTTAAACTATTTTGAGGTATTTTCTTCATTTTTAAAAAGTTTTTATTTTAATCATCTGGTGTTAATCCTAACACTAATCCTCATTACCTATTTCACAACCCCCACCCCCAACCCATCTCCCTTCTGGTAACCATCAGTTCTCTGTAGTTTAGAGACTATTTCTTGGTTTGTGTCTCTCTTTTTTACCCCTTTTGCTCATTTGTTTTGTTTTTTAAACTATACATGTGAGTGAAGTCATATGGTATACATTTTTTCTGACTGGCTTATCTCACTTAACATTATTCTCTCTAGCGCCAACTATATCATTGCAAATGGGAAGATTTCATTCTTTTTTTATGACTGAATAATATTCCTGTGTGTGTGTGTGTGTGTGTGTGTGTGTGTGTACCACACCTTCTTTATCCAATCATCTATCAATGGACACTTGGGCTGCTTCCATATCTTGGCTATTAAAGATAATGTTGCCATAAACCTAGATGTGCATGTATCACTTTGAATCAGTGTTTTTGTATTCTTGGGTAAATATCTAATAGTAGAATTACTGAATCATAGGGTAGTTGTATTTTTAACTGTTTTAGGATCCTCCATACTGTTTTCCATAGTGGCTGTGCCATTTTGCGTTCCTGCCAACCCTGTAAGAGGGTTCCTTTTTCTCCACATCCTCACCAACACCTGTTTTTTCTTATGTTGTTGATTTTTTTTTCTTAAAACTGTCTTTTAATGCCGGGAATTTGAGGTGGCAGTGCATATGCTGAATTCCTGCACCTCTTCCGATTTTCATCCAGTAGGGCACATACTTGGAAGGAGGAACTAGTATGGCCTTATTGGTTGTTAAGATAGGGAAATAGGTCTTTATTTTTTGGTAAATAGATCTGTTTTGAGCTTCCTGAGTGATACCCATCACAAAATTGTCATCATCTTCCCCCTGTCCACTTCCATGGAGTTAAATAGCTACAGGCAGAACAGGGTGGTCTCCAGAACCCAGCTGGGGTGCTGGGATCAGTGTCCCCTCTGACTAATGGCTGCCCTGTGCCGTTCTGGGTGCTCACAATTTTGATGCTTAACCTTGCATATAGAATACTAATTTCATTTGGGATTGGCTTTGGGGCAAGCAATCAGTGATCACTGCAGATAGACACAAATAGTTTGAAGACCAGACCATAGTGAAAGTTCTGTGTCTTAGAAATATTCTAAGAATTCTGTGTCTTAGAATATTCTAAGTTGCTTCTTAGAATATTTCTAAGCAGTCTTCTGGAAAGAGGAATTCTGGAAAGAGGAAAGCAGTCTTCTGGAAAGAGGAATTAATCATGAGACGTTTGTTTAAAAGAAACCAGGCTGCCAAAAACAGATTGTTCTCAATTATCAGGTCTGTTTTTATTCTCTTACACTCCATGAGAGGAGGGAAGTTTATTTCCTGAATACACAATATGATGAAGCTTTAGCAGTTTATGTCTTACTAACGGGATGCTTACTGATGTGTGTAGGCAGCTTGGAATTCAGACTGAGGGTTTAACTTTGTCACAGAATGGTAGGTCAAATTCATAGTAGGTCAGACATTTTCAAAGAGGATTTCTGTAATTCGGTGTAGAGATTGCCTAAGATGAAAGCCTGAATATGGTGTAAAACTTCTCTTTATACTTTTAACATGTGGCGGGCAAATTTTGATCTGGGCACAAATTTGAGGAAGGGTGTTTTTATTAACTTGCCAGTTACATGGAGGAAAGTTCAAGATTCAAGTCAACCATTCACATAGCACATGTAGACCAGTACAGCTGCAGACATCTTCACATTCCCTCTTAGGGTCTTTCCATGACATTGTGAAGTGAGGATTAATAACTTAATTTTAGAGATGAAGCTCAGAGAGGCTAAGGGATGAGACCTTCAAAGTCAGGTACACAGCTAATGTCTTGGAGCAGCGCCTATGTTTGTGTCTCTGTGTGCTTCTGTGTGGTATATAGATGACTAAGTCACATCTGCTCTTAGGAAACCTGCCTTTTTAAAAAAAATATTTTTATTTTTATTTTTATTTTTATTTTTTTACATTTTAAGGTAGATTGCCTTGGTTTGGTCTTCAAACTATTTGTGTCTATCTGCAGCGATCACTGATTGGCTTGCCC
This sequence comes from Enhydra lutris kenyoni, assembly GCF_002288905.1. Taxonomy (NCBI): domain Eukaryota; kingdom Metazoa; phylum Chordata; class Mammalia; order Carnivora; family Mustelidae; genus Enhydra; species Enhydra lutris. The sequence goes on along the minus strand of NW_019154102.1, from coordinate 5,656,937 downwards.
CAAAGCCGATCCCAAATGATATTAGTATTTTTTCCTCTAACTTTTAGAAAAATTATTATTTATTTTCTCACCATAGCCCTTACCCTCTCCAATATCCATCACCCAGCTGCCCCATCTCTCCCACGTCCCTCCCCTCCAGCAACCCTCAGTTTGTTTCCTGAGATTAAGAGTCTCTTATGGTTTGTCTCCCTCTCTGATTTCATCTTGAGGAAACCTCTGTCTTAACTCCTGACATCTTTTGTCTTTCTTTGATATTAAATCGATGTCTCAGCTCTGCAAAAAAGCAGAAATATTTGCTAATGTGATCTGAGCTGTTGTATATTGTAAGGAATTAGAAAGAGATGAGGAGCAGGCTTGAGGTAAGAGGTACTGAGGTCATGAGTCTGTCCCTCTCTAGGTCAAAAGAAATTCTTTGGATTCTATCCTTTCTTGCAGGATGAAAGGTTAAGAGTAGAAAGATACAGATTCACTGAGTGAGTGCTCATCATTATTACCTTTTACATGCACTTTCTTATTCAACCTTCCAAACACCTCTCTGAGAAACATGTGAAACTCGTTTTCCTGTTGAGACACCTGAAGGTGTGTGTATGATGAAAATTGCACAGCTGGACTTGGGGGAGATGTGGGTTTAGTTTCAGTGTTACAGACGTTGCTATGTCTTTAACATTTCTAGGGAGCAGAGCTCATAACTCACTTTTATGAATATGGCAAGGTAAGGGGCCAGTTTTGACTGGCAACCTGTTCTCCTTTCTAGCTTCCAACTAATTTTAGATGAGTACTGAGAGATGAAATCTGGATTTCTAAATATTAGCAGTTCATTTCACTTAAGTCTGTAAGCAACTATGGTGTCAAGGTGTTTACAGTATCATATTTTAAAGATCTCATATGAGGAACATATGCCAACATTTCCTATGCTGGAGAGAGGTATTTTAAGATAAAGCAATTGAAAGATAATTGAAGTTGCTATTAAGCATAGAGCGCTATGTCTTTGAAATAATATGTTAAAAATAAATACTCACTAACTGAAATATTCATTTGTGAATAAATTGTAATTTATGAGTTTAATAGTTGGACAAGTAATTTTTAAACTCATTCTAATCTAAGTTCCCAGTAAACAGAGTTTATTGGATTCATGGCATATAAGCAGCTGCTTTCTGCAAACCACTGACTCTGAGGGGAACTATCAAGCCGTTCTAATTTAGAGGTCAGCCACCGCAAGGTGATTTATTAGCTCTGTAATCATACAAATATGGCCAAAGCCCATTCCTTGATACAGATAATGGATACGGCAAACAGGTTCTGCACGCACCATTATAGCTGACCTTTGAAGGAAACCTACTATTCTTGTAGGGTGAGGCTCCTTATTTCTTTTCTGGACTGATGGTGACTTTTACCCCTTAAATCACAGCTATGCTAAATATTGTTTTTATTCTAGTTGCTTAGTGTTGAGTTGTAGGCCTTAGAAAAAACCAGATGAGACTTGCAAATATTTAAATAACGTGAGGAAATGTGATTGAGCCTGCAGAATTTACATGGGCCTTGCCCACACTTGTACTTGATCTGCTCTCACTGGCAGTTATCTCTCTTACTGGTTAGAGAAGCCACAAATTCGTACTGTCTCTCTTCTAGAAGAATTATAGCCCCATTATAAGTAGGGCCCACAAGGCTACTGTATCTTCCTGCATTTGGCCATTGAGATAAGTCTGGTAGCAGAGAACAGATAGAGTCAGATTCTCCACTCTAACTTGTCAAAAGGAAATGATATTTTATTACTGAAAAGACTTGAAATTCAGAAATTCTTACTATTTTTACAGAGTATTTTCTCAGCAGTTGGCTGCACTAAAAGCATCTGCCCATTTGCATCTCCTTTTCTTTTCCCTGAATTTTCTTTACAGTGTCTTCCTTTGTTGGGCAGAGAATTATGGAGAAGTGTTAGAAAAAAGCATGTTGCAGAGTTAAGAGAAAGAACAGTGACACACCTGTTCCTCTTCCAAATATGTCTGGTACATTGATAAGTCTGCTAAACCGCTGAGGTTGTACATAGAGTTGTGCGCAGAAGGCGATGTGATGTACATATCAGAGGGGGCATTCGCTTAGTTAACAACATGGCATAGAAGGCAACATGAGGCCTGAATGTAGAGGTAATGGGATTCTTCTTCCCACAGAAGCATTCAGAGTTCGAATCTGCAGAAAGTAAAACAGGAGAGGCCACATGATTTCCACTCTGCTGAGGTTTGCTGTCGGAGTTTAGCAGTTCTGTATGCTGAGGTTTGCTGTCCTTCTAGGACATGGAAGCATGGAACTTTTAATTTGAAGGCAATGTCTGTCTGAAAGAACTTGACATTTTTACTATAAAAGAAACTGGCAAAAGTCAAAAGCAAAAGTCACTTTTGCAGGGAGCAAGTGAGCAGTCCTGTTTGCATGAAAAACCAAGGGAGTAAACATAGAGGTCTGTTTTGCTTAGGATTATCTTTGATGGTTTAATGAGTCTTCATGAAATTTCAGGTGCATTCCCAATTCTCAGCTTTGCCCACAAATGCATATTTTAATTACTCTGGAGCATAGAGGGAGATTTTGTTAATCCTTAGCTATAACATGCTTGAGTGATTTGAATACTTCAGTCCCTTGGCCAGTAGCATGCATATTCTATATTGAGACCACATTAACTATGCAAGGGCCAAATGAGGACCTGGGAGAATGGTTTTCAAAACACGGTCTCAGCATAAGGGATGTATTATTGTTAAGTCAAAACAGATCCACCAACTCTGAACAAAACCCAAAGCCTCCTGTAACCTCAAACCAAATATTCATGGATGTGTCTCTCTAGATGTAACCATCACTACAAATAAATTTGGGGGTATATTAAGTTCATTTTATTAAAAATTTTAAAAAGAGACAAATTTCCTATAGGCAAGTGGTGTCATTTACTGAGATATTTTACCTATGAAGGGTAAGCATTTACATCATGAATCCAATCTTGGGATTCCAATCTCTTGAAATATATTTTGGTGATCATTTTCTTGACCCCATGATATATTTTTTTTATTAGTAATTATATTTATTTCACGGTGGGGGGGGGGATTGACTGAGCAAACAGGAGGAATGGCAGGTAGAGGGAAATGGAGGCTCCCTCTGAACAAGGAGCCCGATGTGGGACTCGATCCCAGGGCCCTGGGATCATGATCTGAGCCGAAGGGAGACACTTAACTGACCAAGCCACCCAGGCGTCACCCCACGGTAATTTTTGCTTGGGTTTGAAAGACTATTCACTTTTTTAGGAGGTAAAGGTAAGAATGGTAAGAACTTAGCATGCTGAGCTTGTTCACAAAGCAATTGTATGCATGTTGTCCTTGACTGGAATTAGCATGGGGACCCACTTTTCAATACCAGAGATGGAACTGGGGCTAACACATATTTGGAGGTCTCCTCTGGACATGACTGTAAAGGTCAGTTTATAAACCACAGAAAACTTCCTTACTTATTTATATTAGATCTTTTTCAAAAACAAATTCTATTACTTACCTATTTACCAGATTTTATTTTCAGAAATGTCTGCCTATTTAAAAAAGACAAAACTGGAAGGAAAAAAAGGGACATTGAGGAAAAGCTGAGGAAATGTAAATGAACTATGGACTATAGTCACTAATGATGTGCTGGTTCATTAATTCTAACAAATGTATTTTATTAATATAGCATGTTAATAATGGTGAAACGGGTGTGAGGCATAGGGAAATTCTCTGTACTAACTTTGTAATAAGGCTATAAATATAAAACAATTCTAAAATAATATCTTAAAAATGGACAGACATTGTACATGAGATACTTTGTTTTTCTCCTACCTTTTGTTGACAGAAGAGAAAATGAGGAACAAAAGCATAAAGAAACTAATATTTTATGAGTATGGATTATGTTCCAGAATCTTATGCCTGTATTATTGCCTAATTCTTACACTAGTGCTATGGCAGTAGTTTTTATTTCAAACTTACAGAATGAAAAAACATGCTCAGAAGGATTAGTTTGGCCAAATACTAATAGCTAATATGTGGTAAACAGCAGAATTTGGACCCATTTTTACCCTGGTCTTAAACTGTCTCTACCACATAATCATAATTCTTACTTAAGCATGTGTTCTAGGCTTTGAGATTACTTCCCCCAAAAATAGTTTCTACAATAATATTTAATATAAACTACCAAAAGCTGATTACCTTGAAAACTTGAACAGGGTGCCACTGATCTGGATATAAAATTTCTGGCATATTCTTCAGAATGAATCACATTATAATTATATTTACTAATTTTCTGATGGGGTCCATAAGGGTGACAGACTATGAATATTTGGAGAAATTGAATTTTTACTTCAGAAACAGTGGGTCTCTTGGACCAAGCTCCTTTCTGAACTTGTCATCAGATCAAAACATCCATTTGAAAGAAAGGGTTGAAGTATGAAAATTAGGTTGGCTCTAGGAAATGGGGGGGAGAGAGGACATAAACACCTCGGTGTTAATGGAAGATCCAGGACCTGTGCCAACAGAGTGGCTTACCCAGTTGCTGAAGTCACCATGGAGAAATAGAAGGCCCTGTTGATGAGCCCAGGGAGTGAATGGTTGGCTCTGGTTTTTGCACCTGTTGGGACGGCTGTAATAAATGACCCAGATTCCTCCATTCCATAGAAACAGTCTCCCAGTTGCTGGGAATGTTGACTGCTGGCAATTCACAAGTGGGGTACTGCCCCAGGAATTGCCTTCTGATGGAGGCAGCTGCCTTTCTCAAGTTTTGTCTTTTACTTTGGGCTGCCTGCATCTATTGACTGCTTAGATGTTGAGGTTACAAAGGCCTGGCCCCCTTGGCTCATTAGGATACCTCTCTGAAGGACCACCCCTGCTTCAGAGCTCCCTCTAGGATCAGATGAGGCCTCTCCTGGAACTGCCTCACACTCCAACTTTGCTTTTCACTCCGTTCTGCTTCCATCACTCCCTTAGAGGTGTTGACTCAGCAGTGCTCTTCAGTAAATTATCTCCAAACTCCGAGCCATTTTCCTGGGGAGAAAAAAATCTATGAAGATACATCAGTGTATTACTGCTGTCTCTCCTCACGGGTAGAATCCGGTACTTGAACAGTTCTGTCCTAAAAGGATAGACGTGATTATTGGCGGGAAGCCTTCTCTACGTTGGTGCTATCTTTAGAGTTTCCCCAGCCTTAGTTAGGTACCTGCCCCAGTATGACATTTATGTTACCAAGTGGTAATTGAACCATATTTAAATCATACATCAAATTGGTCAAGCCCCTTTAAAGGTCTTGTATTTATCTGGGGTTTGCTCCAAAGTTAATTTGTCATACAACAATAAGTGTTGATAGGGTTATCTTGGCAACATTATTTCTCGTTTTTCAATGCTAACTGATTAAAAAAAAAATGGATAAAGAACTGAAAGGAATGAAATCCTGAAGAAAAAAAATCCAGAAAAGCAAGGAATCCAGAGAGAAATCATAAAAACAGGGATTTACCCATAGGTAGTTTTTTTCTTCTTATTTTTTTCTTTTCTGAAGAGGCATACATACTACAGAATCTTGGTTCAGAAACTATGATGTTTCCATCCAACTGAGAAATGACTACTCAGAACTGGAGGAGGTCTTCTTATATTCCAAATACCAGAACTTTAGGGAGAAGGGAATTGTCATACAGTGTTGAGTGCTCACAACAGACATGGTAGGTCTGTAGGCTGCTCCATTTCATAGTGCCTTTCTCTTTTCTGATTCTCTACTGCCTGTTCTGTTAGTGCCAACTATGGGGAGTTGGTTCTTGGGCACTTTGGCAGATGGTGGATGGGCCTTGGACACTTTGGCAGACAGGCCATAGGGGAGTCGTTGCTACAGTCCTCTTCAGCAAAAGACCAGCTCTAGTGAGAACCAGCAGACTACCCAACCAGAAAACCTCTCTTTGGTTTCCAGCATAGGAGCAAAGCCTTCGTGAAGATGTGGACTGCACAGGCTCACAGGACCTTGATTTATACGTTCTCTAGCTGCTGCCTGCCACGGTCAATGCCCTCAGAGTCAATCATATAGATAGATAGATAGATAGATAGATATAGCTCCTCTCTTTGAAGGCCTGTGGTAGGTGTTTTATCTTACCTCCTCCTTCTGAAACTGCTTAAGTAAAGGCCTCCTTTACTTAACATCCCAATTTCACCTACTGTTTTGCTTATTGATCTATATTCTGTTGTGGTTTTCACATTAAGATAACCTTATAACTCAAGTGAAAGGGGATAATGTACTTTGCAAAAATGGGATGTATCTGCATAATCAGTTGTTCTGGAAACTTTCACGTAGGTTGAGAGGTGAGGTAGATGTAGTTGAAGTTGGGGCCTCCTTTAACCCTGGAGGCATCTTCAATCTTCACGCATCCCTCTTATACTAGCACTACGCTCATCATTACTGAAATAATTTAGGAGCTAATAAAGAAAAGCAGATAGTTTGTGCCTCACCTCACACAAAGCCAATTTTCTTACTGCTTACCATCCTTGGGAGCATTATACTTAGTCCCATAACCACTTCCTGTTGTGTACCCATAACTCTTCTTCATCTTGATCTCTCCATATACATCTCCTAACTTCTTAGAATAAATGTTCACTGAGAGAAAGGTTTTAGCTTTGTGTATTTTTAAGTCTTAGAATACTGTTGTGTTAATGTGCTTACCATATAAGGACTTTGGGCTAAATATTCTTTATTATACTCCACATTCACTTACACTTCATTGTTATCCCTCTAACCAATTCATAAACAAGGGTCTGGGAAGCTAGAAGTGACCCCTCTTAGACTGCTTTTCAGCTCAATGGTTGGATGCATTTTACTTAGAGCTAGCGAGATGTACATGCATGAGGTTGTGAGGGAGGTAGAGGACATCTTCCTACAGAGATGTCAGCTGAGGTATGGATGGAGGTATCTTCAGCATCCAGGTGGTACAGTCCACTCCTTGGATACTGGCTTGTGAGTGTGGGCACAGAGGTGGTCACAGCAGTAGTCGTATAACCTCTGGATCATAGCTGAGGGGGTGTTGACTTGGAAGCAAAAAAAAAAAAAAAAAAAAAAAAAATCCGGTTGGTGGCAGCATCCTGACTTTCACTTCTCCAGCCCTTTGAACAATTTTCAAAACACCTAAGTCCCCCTTAAAATCTTTTCTTACTGAAATCTTAGACTGTCTTATATTTCTTGTACTGAACCCTAACACAATTGCTCAACATCATTTGCTGATGGGGTAAAAATAACACCAGATTATACAAAAAAAATTTTTTTTTTTGCATTATAGTTTTGTTTCCTTTTCTGCTTCTAATTTTTAATAGACTATGAGGGCTTTCAAATGCTAAGGACTCATCCATATTTTTTTAGTCACTTTAAGGGGGACAGAAGGAGCCCTGGATTCTTTGAGTGAAAACAAGTTGATTAGTAATAAAGAATTACAGCAAATAGAGTATTCAAGATAGTAGATATGGGGTGCCTGGGTGGCTCAGTGGGTTAAAGCCTCTGCCTTTGGCTCAGGTCATGATCTCAGGGTCTTGGGATAGAGTCCCATATCGGGCTCTCTGCTCAGCAGGGAGCCTGCTTCCCTTCCTCTCTCTCTCTTTGCCTGCCTCTCTGCCTGCTTGTGATATCTGTCGAATAAATAAATAAAAAATCTTAAAAAAAATAGTAGATATTTGCATTAAAAAAATGAGTATTTTTGGGTAGGTAAACTGTTTCAAGAGAATCTGAAATTACTCAACATCTCAATTTAACAGTGAACAATTCCTTTCATTGGTCACTAGGTTTATTGGTCACTAGGTTTATCCCACTAAATCTCAAATGAGTACTTTTGATTGTGTGATACAAACCCACATTCTAAGGTTGAAAATTGTGAACTATTTAGTTTACTGAATGTAGTTTTAAGGGAATGATGTCTTTTACATGTAGCAGGCTTATCATGGTAAGAGCTCAAAACACACTGAAAGATAAGGATTGAGGCCTGAATCATAAATCACTTCACTTTTCCCGGATTTTACTTTTGGTTGTGGAGGGAAGATAAAACCACATCCCAGTTGTCTCAGTTCTAGTCGCTGTGCTAACCACCAGGCTGTCTTTTGCCCTTGGTCTTGGGGGTCTGTGATTAACTGAAACTTTGAATTTGAGCTTTCTGCCATTCTTTGTTGTGCACGTGTTCTCTGTGGGTTTGTGAAAGAGAACTGCATCCACTGCCTTGGTAACTTCTGCTCTTGTGAGTGTAATGATGACACTAACATGGCATTTCACAAATATCTTTCACAACTTTTAATTAAGTCTCTCAAAACCTTACAAAGTAAGTAAGGCAGGCAGGTATTATCTTTATTTTGCAGACAAGTAGAGAAATATCTGACACCGGCATAAACACTTTTAAATGAAGGATGCAATCAGTTTGGATTAAAAAAGCAAACTACTTCTGTGTTATTAGGTGTTTTCTTTAGAAATGTTTGCTAGAAGCTTGAACCATTATATCCAAAAAATAAAAGGCAATAGTATTAAAATGTCTAAGTCTTGAGCCAGTCTATGGTAGTGGGTGACAAAGTAAATGTATTATTTTGTACAAGAGACTTTGATTGACTGACTTGTGCAGGTTAGCATACTTGGTAAGCAGGAGAAAAGCTAAGAAAGACAGCAGGAGCACTTATCAGTGTTCGCCGATCTAAGCAATCTGGATTCTGATTCCAAGGTAAAGGGATTATTCTTCTCTCTGGTTTCCCAGCCTGTTCCAGTCCACTAGGTGTGAATGATTCAGGGGCAAAAAGATCATGCCTTATTCACTTGCAGATCAAGTTCCTTAAACATTGTAGAGAACACAGTCAAATGTCCACTAAGCTATGCTAGAGGTTCTTATCCCAAAGTTACCCTGAATTAATTCATTATCTCTTGAGGTATTGTGCTGAATGCTTAACCTTTAATGCTAATGTGAATCTCCAGCCCTTCATTTGAGATTCTTTGCTAGTATAAAAGCAATCAATTTTTTCTTGGCATGATGGCTCTTTATAAATGCTTGCTATTTATTGCATCTGCTCCCATTATTTTCTCTCCTTACACATTTAATTCACTCTTCCACTTTCCTTTTGTTAGATGCCATTGGTAAATCACAGAATATAGATAGAATATGAGTGGAACATTTATCCCTCTCTTTTCTAGACACATGCTCTTTAACCAGAACATTTTTCACATCAAATTGAGAGGAATAGATGGAACGCTGAGTCATTTCCCAGGGCTTTGAGAAAATCTGGTGCTGCGGCGAGGGCTCGGCTTTCCCCCCACATCGTACCTGTGTTTGCTTTGGTGTATAACAGCAGAGCTAGGAATCAGGGTACTGACTACATTGGCTCTTCCAGTGAACTAGTTTCAATGACATTTAGTTGACATTCTGGGAGAGTTTCTGAGGGTCAAGGATATTTAAATCTGGCTCTACCATTTTCCTGTTGGTGTTCTATTTATATGCATTTCCTTCTTTTCAAAGAAAAAAAGAACGTGTATTTTTGAGGGTCTCACCCATGATAGAATTCCTTTTTTGGAATTTAAGTTATATGTATTTAAAAACAAACAAAAACAAACTAATGCCACATCCTCCCCAAGTAGGAAGAACTGACTTGGTGGTAAATAGAGCATTTACTTGCTTATCCCTTTACTGAGAAATTCCCACAGGAATCTTTCTTCAGAAATAAAAGTTTGAATTGTGCCCACTTCTTGTTACTAACACTCAGTAAGAGAAATGGCAATGCTAAAGCAAGCAGATGTTAGCAACGGCATTTGGACGATAAGGGGTTTGCAGATGTTGAGAGTGTAATATTTCAAAATGGGACTGAGTGGAAAAGCGAAATTCAAATTAATAAGGGGGCTGTACATGTGCTTCATTTAACTTCAGACAGATTTTTGACTACTTATGTCATATGCAAATGTGTACAACAATGCTTGAAATTGGATTTCCATTTTAGTTAATTAGATTAGTGCAAGACCTGCATAATAATCAACAGTTAGTAGCCATGCTACTGCTGGGGTTCAGAATCTCAAAATGTTCCTGTTTTTGAAGTTTGGTCTATCCCATGGTATGAGGTCAATTGGTTGATTTTTGGGTGTAGGTATGGTTGGGTTTGCTTAAATTTGTGTGGTCCAACTAAACGACCTCAATTTTCTTTAACTCAAGTAGGTAGATATAAAAATAGAATGTGTTTTTAAAATTCTGAAGAAGTAATTAAGGATTTTTTTTAATTAAAGACTGCCTGCTCTAACAAAAATAAGTTCAAGTACTCTTTTTTCCAAATTTTAAAGAAAATGGGTAATGAATCCTCACTGCATGTTTTCTCTCCAACATGAATAATAGGAATTTGAAATCCATTATAATTACAATTAGGGTGTTTTCTCTCTAGGTTTTAGATATCTACAATGTGTGGCCTGCAAAAAGAACAGCTTTACATAATTATAAAAGACAAGGAAGATTGGTTTCAGAAAAGCCAATGGTGGAACAGACGATTACACATAAAATTCTGGGCAAGAAGACAGTGACAATACCAAGAGAGGGAGAGCTCAAGAGAGCGATACTAAGAACTCATTCAGAAATCAAGAAAACCCAAATAGCATTTATCCAAGCAGAGAGCAGCTTTACAGTGTTCTATTAAGCAAAGGAAGGCAGATGTTCCATCTTGTCCCTGTTGGGAAGGTTTTCATTTGTAGCTGGGTGATGTTTTTAAATAAGACTTTCCTAAGTACCACTTTGTAGAAGGAAATCGAATTTCATGACAAGCTGAAGGAGTTTTAGGCCACTGTGGTAGCTCTCAGATGTGCAGTTCAAACTGTGACTTAAAAAGAACATGTAGGAATGGAAAATGTTCAAGACTTAGAGTTAAGGACCCTATGCCTGCCTTTGTCATTAAATAGGCCATCTACTTTTTCAAGCTTCGATTTTTTCATTTACTGAACAAGATTATAATACCACTGCAACTTTGTGAAATTGGTCGGTACACCACCTCACTGGGTCTCCATAGTTTTATCTCCCCTTCATGATTTCGGAAATATCTATGGGAACATCTTTTTTTTGTTTTGATTTTGTTTTGTTTTTTTTTTTTTTTTTTTTTTTTGGTAAGCAAATTCTTGATTACCTTTCTATTTCTCACATTCTGTGGGCCTGATACTTGTCTTTATGTTTGGTGGAGTGTTTATGAAGTTTAAATAAAACCATACACAGATCAATGCTTTAAAGGGTATAAAAGGACACCTACAAATCAAAGTGGTACTCTTACTGTTAAGACAACATCAGATTTTAAGCCAACTCCCCAATTTTTGGTCAAAATGTCTATAAATCAGGGCACCTGGGTGCCTCAGTGGGTTAAGCCTCTGTCTTCGGCTCAGGTCATGGTCTCAGGGTCTTGGGATCGAGCCCCATATCAGGCTCTCTGCTCTGCGGGGAGCCTGCTTCCCCTTCTCTCTCTGCCTGCCTCTCTGCCTAATCGTGATCTCTCTCTCTGTGTCAAATAAATAAATACAATTTTTTAAAAAAGTCTATAAATCCTACATCTTATGTGGGGTAGAATCCTTGTGAAAAATTTCTTAACCCAAATTATAAGCAAGTAGAACAGAATTTGGACCTGGGTCAGTCTGATCATGGTCCATGATTCTGATGACTATCCGTACTGGTATATGACCAGCATGTTAAAAGTTTGAAGAGTTTATTTGAATGAAAGTAATTCAAATTGGGCAGCCTCCCACTTAGCAGATAGAAAGAACTCTGAGGAACTGCACAAAATGAAGGACTTTTATAGCCAGAGGGAATGGGAACAAGAAAGTTAGACTATGCAAAAAGTTGGTTACTGGAAAGTTACCTTCTTTTGGGGAATGGCAGTGGTGTAACAGGCAGATTATCGAAAAGCTGCTGATCAAGAGATTCCTGATTTAAAATTCAGTTTCTGGGAGAGCTGGAATTGTAACTGTCTTGGTTTAGCGACAATAGATTTAGCATAAGTGACTCCATTTTAGGTATCTGGTTTTGTGTGTGTGTGTTTTTTTTTTTTTTTTAACAGTTTTCATAATGATGTGAATGCCCAGTATTCAAACAGGTTTATGGGGTTGCTGATATAGGAGTTGGAAACTGCTTTGCCATTTTCCTTTGGGCTTTCCATCAGAGTGAAAAGTCCCTACCTTCTTCCTTGCTCTCTCATTAGGTCTCTGTAACATCGAGGGAGAAGTGCTCTGAAGCATTTTGCTTTTACTGAGAAGTCTGATAAGTTACAGCTCTTGTGGTTAGGCTATCGATAATAAAGTATGCATTTTCTCTTATTATAGAAGATCTAGGTAACTTGAGTTTTTTGATTTAACAGTGCTGGGAATTTAAATGTATTCTTAAAAATCTGTGAATGGCTGAGATTGCCTTAAATTTTACAGACTGAATTATTGGTAATGTAGCTCATAAAATCTCAGATAAGAATCTACGAAAAGATAAAGCTTATTAAAGGCTTTAAGTGTTCATACTGGGCTATAAACATGGTGAAGGTAGAGTGTGTGTGTGTGTGTGTGTGTGTGTGTGTATGTGTGTGTTTGTGTATGTTGTATTAATTGGGGAAGTGATAGGAGATATGATACACCAGCAGGCCTTTATTGATTATATCACTGCTGTGTCTCCTTTATGAGTCCGATGAGAGACAGGGTCTTACCTGCTCCATTGAAGCTGACAGGCACAATGAGGTCAACAATGTTTGTTAAGATATTGGGAGTCAGACTGAAGTTTGTATTCGGGATGGGAGAATGTCTTGATGATGCATAACAGGCTGCATGTGGAATGGAAGAAAGTGGAAGGAACCTTGAATGTGTCAAAGTTCCCTAACTGGGTGGCTGGGATGCGGGGCGGACAGGAGAGAAGCAGGCTTGGCAAGAAAGATGATGTTTGTATCTGGACATACTATTTGTGAGGTGGCTATGAGCTAGCCAGCTGAAGAGGAAAACAGGTTTTCAGAACTATTGATGTGTACCTCAAAAGAGGTATCTGTACTGAGTGTGCAGAATTAAGATTCATTAGCTTGGAGAGGAGGGGGTCACCCATGGGAAAAGGTGGACATTGGAAAAGGATGTTGCACTGAGATTTCGCTTATCAGAACTAGTTTTAAACAGAGGGAGGTATAGAGTGAAGAAGAGAAAATGGTGGTAGCAAAAAGATTGAGGTATAACATCACCTGGCCAATGTGAACCTAAATTCCCACTCTAGGGTTTTGGCACATTTTGTACTCTTTATCCACAAAATTCTTGCTCCAAGTAAGTTGGTGGGTCATTGCCTTGTCCTTTGCGAAACTTGGTTGAAATGTCACCTCCTCAGTGAAGCCTTCAGTGACTTCCCCATTTAAAATTACAATCTCCCCCATGCTCAGTATTCCCTGTCACCCTATACTACATTATTAATTTTTTCTAAAACACATAACCTCATCTGACATGTTTAACAAATTATTTATTGAAATATATTTGTTTAAATAATTGTTACACTATACATTAAACAAATCATTATTTCAAGTTGGTCTTCATCTTCTAGAATTGCAAGCTCCACAATAACAGGAATTTTTTCTTTGTGTCTCTGGAATCACTGAGATTCCCTGGCACATCACAGGGCCTCCAAAAATACTTGTTGAAGGAATAAATAGGCTCAAAGAGACCTAAAGGCACAGAACTCATGTGATTATTACCTTGAAAATGTGGGAGGACCCAGTTTTGATGGGAGAGTAAAAAAGCCTTAACACTAAAATTTGATAGCAGGAAACATGAGACCACATTTTGAGACTAGAAAATGTTTAAAGGAGGCAAATAGTAAAGTAATTTGTCTTCCAGAGAGGATAACTTAGAATATTAATGGGGCTGCTGATAAGTTAGCTGAGAAAATTAAGGATGTGCTCAGTGTTCGTGCAGGTGGAGACATGAAAGCTGGTTTGGAAGGTGGTCCATGTGGCTGAGAAACAGTCAGGCTGTGACTTGGTTTAGTTGGGCATAATGATCTCTCTTGCATATACTAAGGTGGTTTTAAGTGGTAGGTCAGGTTTGGGTTCTTCAAGTGCTTTGTTGAAAAGTCTCTATAACTCAGGGAAATTGAGGATTAGGACAGAGAATTTACCCGAGTTGATAAAATGAAGAGAATGAATATTTTGGATTCTCCAGAATTTGAAATTAAGTAGTTTTTGAGAAAAACAAGATTTTCAGAATGATAAAACTAAATGTTAAAAATATGACTTAAGGAGACATTGGATATGGGAAAATCAATTTAACTTTTTTATCGCAGAGTTTTAAAGGATAAAAACTGGGGGAAGACCTTACAAGTTCTTCTGTTGGATCCTCAAAAGGGCCAGTTGGCTCATAAGCTTCCTAGCAGTGCAACTTGACATACTGGGAAGGCATCTGGATTGACAGGACCCTATCTGTAGTGACCATTTCATGGTCATGGGAAAAGGCCAGTTATGTGGTGTTAAGTCCAAGAGACAAATGTTGATTTAATTCTACTTAGATGATAAAATGACCAACATAATCTGTATTTAAAGGCTTATTTTCGGGACCTCTTAGTTTTGGCTCAGAGGATGATCTCAGGGTCGTGAGATTAAGCCCCATGTCTGGCTCTGCACTCAGCCTGGAGTCTATTAAACTCTCTCTCTCCCTCTGCCCCTCCTACCCTTGCTTGTGCTTTCTTTCTCTTTCTCTCTCCAAAAGTAATTTTTTTTAAAATGGATTTTCTAAAACACTAATGACTACATATTGTTCTCACTGAATTCTTTCTCTGAAAGGAGAGTTTGGATAATTGTAGTTTCTCAAGAAGAGTGATATCTATCTAATCTTTCCATGGGCTGATAATTTTCAGTGATGCTTTCATTTCTGGTTCTAGTCAGTAGGCTCAGGTCTGACAGTAAAACTGCCAGGGCGGGTCCTTCCTTACCTAGAGGTAGTCTTCCACCCCTCTCCCTCCTTTTCTCATCTAGATGCCTGAATGTTCTCATGTTTGATTCTGGTGCCACACTCAGGACTCTTTGGTTGCAAGCAAGAGATAGTAGTTCTGGCCAACTTATAATAATAAAGAAACTCCTGAAAGGTGAAGGCGAACACACAGTATTGGAGAGGAAGTCCAGTCATCAGGCTTAGAGCAGACAGGAACCATGCATTTCCAGGTAGACTTGGTGGCAGAAATATCTGTAGAGTCTGCCCAGGCTGAGCTCTCAAATTAATTTCTCCAGCCATTTTCAGTGTTTGTATTGCATGGCTCATGATTGACATCCTGGAAGAGGGATGTCTGGTTTGTCCAGCTTGGTTAAGGGAAGATAGAACCTCTGATCTGGTGATTCTCCCAGAGAAACCCAAAGGAGGTGAAATAGGTGATAGGCAACGGAAGAGCAGCCAATATCCAAAACCCCTGTGGCTTAAAAGTGGAGCAGACTGCTGTGGCCCTGTGTGCAGCCTGACATTTCATCCATGACATTTAATCATGGACTCTCTAAAGGTCTTGTCTGTGAATCTGTATCCTATAGGTGAATCAAAATAGGACTTAGAGTAAAACAGTTTAGGCAGGAAGTATTAAAGAGTGGTGGGGAGCTACCACGTCCAGGAACTGTAATATTGTAGCTTTGTTGGAATATTTTTATCATGGTCCTTTGCAGTGTGAGATCTGTTTTCCGCTTAATCCATATTCAGGGAAGGAATTCCTACCAGAAGGGATTCGTTGTCAGGTTTTCTTATAATAATGCTGTGTAACAAATAGTGCCCCAGATCTCAGTAGCTTGTAGCAATATTTATTTCTCAGTCATTGGTCTGAAGATCCAGTGGCTCTGATGAGCTCTGCTGTGCTTGGTTGGGCTTAGAGGATCAGCTGAGCTTGACTTGTAGGCTGCAGGTAGAGTTTAGATCTGGTCTAAAAGTGTCCTTATTCTGGGTCCAGTGACTACCCATGGTAGCTTATTCCTAGACATTTTTTTTGGGGGGGGGGTGTAATTTTAAATGAGATTATTTTCTTAATTTCACTTTCTGCTGCTTTATTATTAGTGTAAAGGAATGCAACAGATTTCTCTACATTGATTTTGTATCCTGTGACTTTACTGAATTCATTTATCAGTTCTAGTAGTTGGTGGAGTCTTTTGGGTTTTCTATATATAGTACCTTGTCATCTGCAAATAGTGAGAGTTTTTCTTCTTTCTCACCAATTTGGATGCCTTTATTTCTTTATGTTGTCTAACTGCTGTGGCTAGGACTTCAGTACCATGCCGAGTAAAAGTTGTGGGAGTAGACTTCCCTGTCTCGTTCCTGACCTTGCAAAAGCTCTGTTTTTCCCTATTGAGTATGTTGTTAGCTGTGAGTTTTTTATACGATAACTTTATTATTTTTTTTTAAGATTTTATTTATTTATTTGACATAGAGAGAGAGATCACAAGTAGGCAGAGAGGCAGGCAGAGAGAGAGGAGGAAGCAGGCTCCCCACTGAGCAGAGAGCCTGTTGTGGGGCTCGATCCCAGGACCCTGAGATCATGACCTGAGCTGAAGGCAGAGGCTTAACCCACTGAGCCACCCAGGCACCCCGAGAACTTTATTATGTTAAGTATATTCTTTCTAGACCTACTTTGCAGAGGGTTTTGTTTGTTTGTTTGTTTGTTTGTTTTAAATCATGAATCGTTGTACTTTGTCAAATGTCTTTTCTGCTTCTATGGAAATGATCATATCGTTTTTACCCTTTCTCTTACTGATGTGATAAGTCACATTGATTGATTTGTGAATATTGAATCACCCTTGTAGCCTGGAAATAAACCCTACTTGAGTGTGGTGTATGATTTTTTAAAATGTATTGTTGGATTGGTTTGTTAATATTTTGTTGAGGATTTTTGCATTCCTGAGAGAGACTGGCCTGTAGTTCTCTTTTTTATGGTATGTTTATGTAGTTTTAATATCCAGGTGATACTGGACTCAAAGAATGAATTTAGGAATTTTCCTTTGCCTTGTATTTTTTGGAATAGTTTGAGAAGAATAGGTACTAAGTCTTCTTTCAGTGTTTGGTAGAATTCACCTGTGAAGATATCTGTTCCTAGACTTCTGTTTGTTGGGCTTCCCCGCTGAGCAAGAAGCTCTATTCCCTGCTGAGCAAGAAGCAAGAACCTCTTGATCCCAGGACCCTGAGATCATGCCCTGAGCTGAAGGCAGATGCTTAACTGACTGAGCCACCCAGGCAACCTGTTGGAAGTTTTTTGATTACTGATTCAGTTTCCTTGCTAAGAGTTGGTTTGTTCAAATTTTCTGTTTCTTTCTGCTTTAGTTTTGGTAGGTTATATGTTTCTAGGAATTTATCCATTTCTTCTGAGTTGTCCAATTCATTGTCATATAATTTTTCATAATATTCTGTTAAAATTGTTTGCTTTTCTTTGATGTTGGTCATTATTTCTCCTCTTTCATTTGTGATTTTGTTTATTTGCATTCTCTCTCTCTTTTTAATGGCTCTTGCTAAAGTTTTATCAGTTTTGTTGATCTTTTCAGAAAAAACAGCTCCTGCTTTCATTGATCTGTTCTTTTGTTGTTGTGGGTTTTGTTTTGTTTGTTGTTTTGTTTTTTAGTTCCTATATCATTTATTTCTGCTCTAATCTTTAGTATTTACTTCCTTCTGCTGTTTTTGGGTTTTATTTGTGCTTCTTTTCCTAGCTCCTGTAGGTTTCAGGTTAGGTTTTCTGAGATTTTTCTTGCTCCTTGAGTTAAGCCTATACTGCTATAAACTTTACTGTTTTAACAGCTTTTGCTGCATCCCAAAGATTTTGGACCATTGTGCTTCCATTTTGCTTTGTCTCCACTTATTTTTGGACTTCTTTTTTCAATTTCTTTGTTGACCCATTCATTGTTTGGTAGCATGTTATTTAACTTTCATGTATTTGTATTTTTTCCAGAATTTTTCTTGTGGTTAATTTCTAATTTCATAGCGTCATGGTCAGAGAAGATGCATGGCATAACTTCAATCTTCTTGAATTTATTGAGACTTGTTTTGTGGACTAACATATGATGTACTCTGCGGAATGTTCCATGTGCATTTGAAAAGAATGTGTATTCTGCTATTTTAGGATAGAATGTTCTGAATATGTCTGTTAGATCCATCAAGTCCAACATGCCTTTCAAAGCCACTGTTTCTTTGTTGATTTTCTGCTCAGATGATCTATTTGTTAATGTAAATGGAGTGTTAAAGTCTCCTACTATTACCTAATTACTATTGATTACTTCCTTTATGTTTGTTATTAGCTGCTTTATGTCTTTGTAATACACCCATATTTTGTGCATAAATATTTTCAATTGTTATATCTTCTTCTTCTTCCTTTTTTTTTTTTTTAAGATTTTATTTATTTATTCGACAGAGAGAGATCACAAGTAGGCAGAGAGGCAGGTAGAGAGGAGAAAGCAGGCTCCCTGCCGAGCAGAGAGCCTAATGCGGGGCTCGATTCCAGGACCCTGAGATCATGACCTGAGCAGAAGGCAGAGGCTTTAACCCACTGAGCCACCCAGGTGACCCTCAATTGTTATATCTTCTTGTTGGACTGTTCTTTTTTTTTTTTTTCTTTTTAGATTTTATTTATTTATTTGAGCGAGAACATGAGAGAGGGAGAAAGAGCATGAGTAGGGGAAGGGGCAGAGGGAGGAAGGAGAGGGGTAACAGGAGAGGGACAAGCAGACTTCCCACTAAGCAGGGAGCTCTATGTAGGACTCAATCCCTGGACCTTGGGATCATGACCTGAGCCGAAGGTAGAGGCTTAACCCACGGAGCCACCCAGGTGCCCCAACTGGATTATTCTCTTAATATGATCTTGTATCCTTCTTTCTCTCTTATTACAGTCCTTGTTTTTTTTTTTTTTTTTTAAAGATTTTTATTTATTTATTTGAGAGAGAGACAGTGAGAGAGAGCATGAGCAAGGAGAAGGTCAGAGGGAGAAGCAGACTCCCCATGGAGCTGGGAGCCTGATGCGGGACTCAATCCCAGGACTCTGGGATCATGACCTGAGCCGAAGGCAGTCATCCAACCAACTGAGCCACCCAGGCGTCCCCAGTCCTTGTTTTAAAATCTATTTTGTCTGATAAAAGTATTGCTACCCTGGCTTTCTTTTCACTCCCATTTGCATAATAAATGGTTTTCTATCCCTTCACTTTCAATCTGTATGTGTCTTTGGGTCTGAACTGAGTCTCTTCGTAGTTGTTTTATGGTGGTTTTTGTAGTTCTTCTCTGTTCCTTTCTTTTGTTCTCTTTTCTTGTGGTGCGATGGTTTTCTTTAGTGATATACTTGGATTTCTTTCTTCTTATTTTTTAATATATCTAATACCAATTTTGATTTGTGGTTGCCATTAGGTTCATATATAACATCTTGGGGATGGAACAGTCTGCAATAAGTTGATTGTCACTTAAGTTTGAACCCATTTTAAAAAGCACTGCATTTTTACTCTTTGTACCCTGTGTTTTAGGTATATGATGTCATTCTTTACACTTTTTTTTTTAAATCCCTTGACTGATTTTTACAGATGTACTTAATTTTACTGCTTTTGTGCTTCCTACTGTTCTTACTCATGCTTATAGTCTTTCCACTCAGATTCCCATTTAATAGTTCATGTATGGCTGGTTTATTAGTGAATTCCTTTAACTTTTGCTTGTCTGGGAAACTGTTTATCTCGTCATGTATTCTGAATGATAGCCTTGCTGGGTAGGGTATTTTTGGTCACAGGTTTTCTTTTTAACTTTTTGAGTATGTCTTGATACTCTGTTCTAGCCTGTAAAATTTCTGCTGAAAAATCAGCTGATAGCCTTATGGGTGTTCCCTTTTACATAACTATTTTCTTATTCTTGTTTTTAAAATTGTTTTCTCATCACTATATTTTGCCCATTTTAATTACATGTGTCTTGGTGTGGACCTCCTTGGATTGATTTTGTTGGGAGGTCCCTGTGCCTCTTGAATCTGGATATCTGTTTCCTTCCCCAGATTAAGAAAGTTTTTCAGCTCATCTTCAAATAAAATTTCTGTTTCCTTCTCTCTCTTAACCTTATGGAATCTTTTTATTGTGAATGTTACTACGATTGATGATATCACTGATTTCCCTTGGTCTATTTTAATTTTTTAATATATATATTTTTTGTCTCTCCTGTTCAGCTTAATTGCTTTCCATTACTCTGTCCTTCAGGTCGCTGATCTGTTCTTCTGCTTCCTCTAGTTTACTGTTTATTCAATCTAGTGTATTTTAAATTTCAATTATTGATTTCTTCATTGTTAATTTTTTTTTAAGGTTTTATGTCTCTGTTGAGAGTCTCACTGTGATCCTCCATTCTTAAGTCCAGTGAGCATAATTATGACCATTAATTTAAATTTCCTATCAGGCATATTACCTATTTCCATTTCATTTCATTTAGTTCTCTTGCTTTAATTTTGTCCTGCTGTTTCATGGGGGACATACTCCTCTGTCTCTTCATTTTGTCTAACTCTGTGTCTGTTTCTGTGCATTAGGAGAGTCAGCTATATCTCCTGCTCTTGAAAGTAGTGGCCTTAGGAAGAAAAGGTCCTGCAGTGCAATGTCTCCTGTTCACCAGAACCTGGTGCTTCAGAGATGTGTTGTGTGTGTCCTGCTGTTGTGGTTGAGCCGTATTGTCCTTCAGTCCATTTGTCTGCAGTGGCTTTCTTTACCTGTTGTGGGCAGGTTTTGATCCCTGTGTTGATCCCCCCAGCCAGGCTGGGGCTGACCTGGGTTTGAGTTGAGTCAGACCATGTGTTTGCCCGAGCTGTGGTGGCACTGGACTGCAGGGTACTTGTCCTGTATTTTTCCCTGAGAAGCTTCCATTGGTGAGCAGGGCCTGCAGTCAGAGATCCTGTGGCTGGAGTCAGACTGGTGTGTGTGGTTATCTTCCTCTTTCCCCTGGGCAAGAGTCCCTTTGAAGTGGTGCTGACCCTTATGGAGGCTGCTTACCACTGCCAGGTTTGTGGCACCCCTTTGGATGGACCCTTACGAAGGGCATGTTGGAGGGGGTGCGCCAGCAGGAGAATGTAGGGCAGGGTGTAGTATCAGCAAGGTCTGTTCTGATCCACTGTGGGAGGGGAACTTCACCTACATGGAAAAGCTGCTGTAGAGGCCAGGTGGGTTGGAGAAGATGGCTCTGCAGAAGTGCATAGGGGTTGAGGCCCCACTGTTTGCAAGCTAGGTGGAGAGAGTTAACACTGTGCTAGTTCCCATAAATGCCCCTGTCATCTAGGCTAGGGGGCTGGTGTTGGAAATGGCTCCCACCAGCTCTTTTGTTCTTGGAGAAGTCTCCCAAAGATCTCTGCCCTCTAGCACATGCTCTGAGATTAGTAAATATCCTTCCTCTGTACCTCAGGGTTTTCAAACTATTGCTTCTGTGCTGTATCTGAGAGGATCTGTTTGTTGTGCTATGCTTTAAAGGTTGGGACTCAGTTTCCTCTTTTCCTCTGGCTCTCCTTGGGCAGAGTCTGCTAATTTTTCAAGTTCTAGGTGCTAAGACCCACTGATTATAAGAACTTAAGAAGCTAGGCCCCTCTGGTTTTGAAAGCCAACTCTTACAGTAATTCATCTTCCCAGTGCCAATTCCCATTGCCTGGGGTGCCTGGTCTGGGGTTTGGCTCCTCTCCCCTCTTCATGCTCCCAGCATCTGTCCCTTCTGCTTACAGTCCCCGTGGTCGCTTGTCTCCTCAGTGTCTCTGCCCTTCTTACCCTCTTCCATTTGGCTGCTTCTCTACATTTAGCTGTGGAGAGTCTTTTCTGCCAATCTTCCGGGTGTTTTCTGAGTTATTTATACTGATGTGGGTGGTATCTAGTTGTATCTGTGGAACAAGGTGAGCCCAGGGTCTTCCTACTCAGCCATCTTCCCTAGAAGTCCAAACATTTGATATGTAAATACGCTAAGCACTGTCTAAGCAAGGATAGAGTATTCAGAAATCAAGAATGGAAGGAGAAAGGGAACACAATTTTAAATGACAGAGAACTTGAGAAGCATGTAATAAATATAAGAGATCATACCAAAGAGAATGGAGGTTATTCTTTTGATTATGCTGGTCAGATTTCAGTCACATTCAGTGAGAAGGATTTGGAGATTAGTTTCAGGACCAAGGGTTTACATTGAATGGCTCGCAGATAAACCTATACAGTAAAATACTTGATTTAGAGAAGGCTGCAAAAATCATTGACACAAAACGGTGTCTATATGACAATATCTACTCTGCTATCTTCCAGATTCGCTGCCCTCCCCACACTGGGTTGTTTATTAGTCATTTGCAATGAGAGGGAATTTGCAACTTTATCTCCTTTATGAAGCCCTTGGTTTTAGATACCACAGCTGGGTAGGCACTGCTTAATTATTAAGGTCAAAATGCTGATGCTTAGAATGTGCAAAATCAGTGGAGCAAGACTTTTTACAGAATACTGCATTTGTTCATGTGTTTTATAAAAAAGTACTATTTTATTCTTTTATATCCCCAAGAATTAAAATGTGGACATTCCAAATAAAATCAGCTTATTTTAAAGATAAAGTAACTAAGCAACAGATATAGATATAGGACTAAATTTGAACACAAATAATATAAAGGCAGTTCCTAAAAAATGTCATAAATAACATAAGCTTATAATAAGCCCTATGATGTTTCTTCATGATGACTAACTTACCCAGCACTGTAAGCCTGTAGTTAGAATCTGAGCTCAGAAAGTTACTGGGTAAGTGATTCAAACCTACTTTCTGATCACATTCTGAGCACGTTGTATTTAGTTACAGAGAAATAACTTGGGCATCAAACAGTTATAGGGTTCAACAAAACTGGGATAAGCTGAGCACTTGAACAGTTGACTATACATAGGAATTTGAATAATATTTTATGATGTATTAGTTTCCTAGGGCTGCTATAACAAATTACTGCAAATTGGTGACTCAAAATAATAGAACATTATCCCTCCATGATTCTGGAGGCCAGCTCTCTGAAATCAAAGTGTTGACAGTGACATGCTACCTATGAAGACTTTTTTCCCCGTTGTTTCTTCCTAGCATTTGCTGGCTCCAGGCAATCCTTGTGATTCTTTCACTTGCAGTTCCACTTTCTGCCCCTGTTGTCACATTTATTCCTTCCCTGTGTTTGTCTGATTCCCAATATCTCTTTACAAGAACATCAGTCATGAGATGTAGGCTCCACTGAAATCCAATAAGACTTCATCTTAACGTGATTACACATGCAAAGACCCTCTTTCCAAATAATGTCACATTCGCTGCAGTTAGGACTTAAACATATCTTTCGAAGACATAATTCAACCTACTACAGATGTGTATCTGAGTGAAGTGATAAGAAGACAATTTCTTCAGTTGACAAGATGTTATCAATAGATGAGCAGCAAACTAAAGTTTATCACTGCTCACTCTTTCTCAATGAATAACTAGAAGGGTAAGTTCCTAAATAGTTTCAAAGCAAGGAAAGATGTTGCAGATCAGATTAGGAAGAACAGGCAAAAATGACAATGTGAGAACATACTCTCTTCTTTGTTTTCAGATAATTATTGAAAATTATAACCTGGTACAGATATATACAAAACAGTAAACCTAGGGTCAATTAGCAAAGGAGAGAAAAAAAATCAAGACATCATGTAGTGTGTACTAGTCAGGAATGGGATTATTGTAAAAAAATAGTTGAAATTATCAGGATAAAATACTACTCCTTTTAAAAGAAGAAATTGATGAGGACGCAGAGATATTCCAGCAAGAGAGGAGACTATAAATAAGAAGTAATGTTCTTACCATATAAGCAATCTGAACTGACACATTTGCAGAGTACATGATCTATGGGTAGAAGGAGGTAGACCCATTTCATAGTGGCCTGATAGGCTGAAATGCTGTCACTGTTTGATTTAGTAAAGAATTCAGGAATGTTTTTTAAAAGGTTGTAAATTTCTTACCTGGGTTAGCAGGTGGTTTCATACTCTATCCTAATTAACAATAGAACATTTTAAATAAACTGTAAGGCAGATTATTTCAGAGCTACCCATTAATTTATTGACGTATTTAAATTATACTCTTTATAGTCTTGGTCCATCTGAAGATGGTATTCTGTAGTACCAACATATATAATGGTAGACTTTTTTATAAAGTATCATCTATATGTATTCCATATTCATAGAATAATGGATTCTTTTGATAGAGTTGATATTGCAAAAGTACAGTGAATTGTTAGGAATTTAAAGATTTCATGGGGGGACACCTGGGTGGCTCAGTGGGTTAAGCCTTTGGCTCAGGTCATGATCTCAGGGTTCTGGGATCAAGCCCGGCATGGGGCTCTCTGCTTGGCAGAGCACCTGCTTCCCTCCCCCTCCACTCTCTCTGCATACTTGTGATCTCTCTCTCTCTCTGTCAAATAAATGAATAAAATCTTTAAAAAAATTTCATGGGTAGGTGTCAGATTGGTAGATCCACCATCAAAGGGGTTACTTTAGTTGCTATGATGGTTAAATTTTATTTACCAAATTGATTGGTCTATGGTGCCCAGTTATATGTTATGCCACTAGTCTTGATGTTGTGAAAGTATTTTGTAGATGTAATTAGCATCTATTAGAAATTGACTTTAAGTAATGGAGATTACTTTCTATAATGTGAGTGGGCCTTATCCTATCTGTTGAAAATCTTATGAGCAATAACTGAGGTTTCCAAGAGGAGAAGGAATTCTGCCTCAAGACTATAATATAGAAATCCTGCCTGTGTTTCCAGCCTGCTGGCCTGCCCTACAGATGCTAGATTTTCCAAATATCTCCTCTTAGTTGTGCTTCTCAGGAGAATCCTGACTGATACAGTACTTTAGACTACATTTGGGCATTTTCAGCTTTGAAGTTGAGAGATCATTCTAAATTTATGGTAGTGCTGAAATAATTGCAGCAGCTACTCTGACCCCCATATCTACTGTGGGACAGTGTATGGTATGCTGAAAAGTAGGCAGGAACAAGGTTATTTGAGCACTCTTTTTATAAGTAGCATCAGACTCTTGAAGGCCATTAATCGTCCTGTCCTCTTGGCTCAACTGTGTTCCCTAAAGTGAAGCTTAGTACGCCCTTGATCTTGAAGAGGTACTTTAATTTAGGACTTTATAATTACAGCAAAAATTGAGAATGATAACCCATATTCTGGAATGGGGTTGGATATAAAATAAACACAAAATACATATTATTTGTATATAAAATAAATATCACATGTATAATAAATTACAAAAATGATATTTTGTGGTTCAAAAACTACCTTCCAAGCATGTAGCACAAAGAACTGATGAAACCCCACCAGGTGGGAATTGTCTCAGTTCTCATCTTACCCAGCCCATCATTTGCATTGTTCTGGTCCTGTATATGGACTGATCAGTCCTTGGTTTTCATGACCTTTTTATAACATTCTTTGTCTACACTGACAATGTTGCTTCCTTATTCATTAAGGTTCTCAGTCTGAATGTAGATAATTCTCAAAGTATCTGGCTGTATTATCTTAAGTATTTACATCAGCTATAGTCTTTTTCTTTCTCTCTTACTATCCTTGTTTGACATTTATTAACTCAGAAATATTTCCTGAATGGCTATACTGGGTAGTGCAAGTGGATGAATAGGATGGATGAGGTCTTTGCACTTGTCACGTTCACAATTCTTACATAAATAAAGGGCTTTGCTTGAATGAGGTCATGTTGGCCTTCTTTTTTTTTTTTTTTTTTAAACTCAGAGAAAGCAGTTTTATTTCCAGTATCTTTTTTTATTAATTATTTTTATTAACATATAATGTATTATTTGCCCCAGGGGTACAGGTCTGTGAATCATCAGGCTTATATATTTCACAGCTCTCACCATGTCACATACCCTCCCCAACATCCATAACCCAACCACCCTCTCCATCCCTCTGCTCCCCCCAGCAACCCTCAGTTTGTTTTGTGAGATTAAGAGTCTCTTATGGTTTGTCTCCCTCCTGATCCTATCTTGTTTCATTTTTTTCCTTCCCTAACCCCCAAGCCCCCCACCCTGCCTCTCAAATGCCTAATATCAGGGAGATCATATGATAATTGTCTTTCTCTGATTGACTTACTTCACTCTGCATAATGCCCTCTAGTTCCATCCATGTCATTGCAAAGGGCAAGATTTCATTTCTTTTGATGGCTGCATCGTATTCCATTGTGTATATATACCACCTCTTCTTTATCTGTTCATCTGTTGATGGACATCTAGGTTCCTTCCATAGTTTGGCTATTGTGGACATTGCTGCTATAAACAGTTGGGTACATGTGTCCCTTTGGATCACTACATTTGTATGTTTAGGGTAAATACCCAGTAGTGCGATTGCTGGGTCGTAGGGTAGCTCTATTTTCAACTTTTTGAGGAACCTCCATGCTGTTTTCCAGAGCGGCTGCACCAGCTTGCATTCCCACCAACAGTGTAGGAGGGTTCCCCTTTCTCCACATCCTCACCAGCATCTCTCATTTCCTGACTTGTTAATTTTAGCCATTCTGACTGGTGTGAGGAGGTATCTCATTGTGGTTTTGATTTGTGTTTCTCTGATGCCAAGTGAGGTTGAGCACTTTTTCATGTGTCTGTTGGCCATCTGGATGTCTTCTTTGCAGAAATGTCTGTTCATGCAGAAATCCTCTGCCCCTTTCTTGATGAGATTATTTGTTCTTTGGGTGTTGAGTTTGGTAAGTTCTTTATAGATTTTGGACACTAGCCCTTTATCTGATATGTCATTTGCAAATATCTTCTCCCATTCTGTCAGTTGTCTTTTGGTTTTATTAACTATTTCCTCTGCTGAGTAAAAGCTTTTGATCTTGATGAAATCCCAATAGTTCATTTTTGCCCTTGCTTCCCTTGCTTTTGGCAATGTTCTTAGAAAGAAGTTGCTGCAGCTGAGGTCAAAGAGGTTGCTGCCTGTGTTCTCCTCAAGGATTTTTTTTTTTTTTTTAAAGATTTTATTTATTTATTTGACAGAGAGATCACAAGCAGGCAGAAAGGCAGGCAGAGAGAGGAGGAAGCAGGCTCCCTGCTGAGCAGAGAGCCCGATGCGGGGCTCGATCCCACGACTCTGAGATCATGACCTGAGCCGAAGGCAGCGGCTTAACCCACTGAGCCACCCAGGTGCCCCCTCCTCAAGGATTTTGATGGATTCCTTTCTCACATTGAGGTCCTTCATCCATTTTGAGTCTATTTTCGTGTGTGGTGTAAGGAAATGGTCCAGTTTCATTTTTCTGCATGTGGCTGTCCAATTTTCCCAACACCATTTGTTGAAGAGACTGTCTTTTTTCCATTGGACATTCTTTCCTGCTTTGTCGAAGATTAGTGGACCATAGAGTTGAGGGTCCATTTCTGGGCTCTCTATTCTGTTCCATTGATCTATGTGTCTGTTTTTGTGCCAGTACCATACTGTCTTGATGATGACAGCTTTGTAATAGAGCTTGAATTCTGGAATTGTGATACCACCAACTTTGGCTTTTTTTCAACATTCCTCTGGCTATTTGGGGTCTACTATATCCAGGTAGGCTATTGTTGAAAATAGGAGGAGAGATAAAGCTTCCAGGACAAACAAAAATTAAAAGATTTGTAAACACCAAACCAGCCCTACAGAAAATATTGAAAGGGGTCCTCTAAGCAAAGAGAGAGCCTAAAAGTAACAGACCTGAAAGGAACAGAGACAACATACAGTTAGCAGTCACCTTATAGGCAATACAATGACACTAAATTAATATCTCTCAATAGTTACCCTGACTGTAAATGGGCTAAAGGCCCCATTCAAAAGACACAGGGTATCAGAATGGATAAAAAAAAATAGACCCATCAATATCCTGTCTACATGAAACTCATTTTAGACCCAAAGACACCTCCAGATTTAAAGTGTAGTGTTGGAATACAATTTACCATGCTAATGGACATCAAAAGAAAGCTGGGGGGGGGGGGGCAACCCTTATATCAGATAAATTAGATTTTAAGCCAAAGACTACAATAAGAGATGAGGAAGGACACTATATCATACTCAAAGTGTCTGTCCAACAAGAAGATCTAACGATTTCAAATATCTATATCCCTAAAGGGGAACAGCCAAGTATATAAACCACTTAATAACAAAATCAAAGAAACACATCAACAATAACACAATAATAGTAGGGGACTTTAACACCCTCCTCACTGAAATGGACAGATCATCCAAGCAAAAGATCAACAAGGAAATAAAGGCCTTAAATGATACACTGGACCAGATGGACATCACAGATATATTCAGAACATTCCATCCCAAAGCAACAGATTACATATTCTTCTCTAGTGCACATGTTGGCCTTTTTAAAACATGTTGCCTTCTAAATGCCTGAAAATCACTTGAGAAATGGTTTCTCTATGCACTGTGCCCCTTCTTTGCTTTGTTAGTGGGTTAGGATGGGGAAATAGTCCTCCCTTCCTAAGATAGTTTCTGTGGGACATTAATAAGATTCCTTTTGTTGTTTTGGGATAGGTGGTAGCTTACAGTTTAAATATTTCATACCTACCTGTGTAGAATTCCTCTCCTCTTTTTAGAAAGCGGACTCTTTAGAAGCCTTATAAACCCTGAATTAAAAGGAACATAGCTTTTTTTTTAAAGATTTTATTTATTCATTTGACAGACAGAGATCACAAGTAGGCAGAGAAGCAGACAGATAGAGAGAGGTGGAAGCAGCCTCCCTGCAGAGCACAGAGCCCGATGTGGGGCTCGATTCCAGGACACTAGGACCATGACCTGAGCCGAAGGCAGAGGCTTTAACCCACTGAGCCACCCAGGTGCCCCAGGAACACGGCTTTTAAAAATACTTTGTCTTGGGTTGTCAGTTATATTTTGGCATTTTCCTCTGTGCAGAAACCCAAATCACCAGGTGGAGAAAGAGTAGAGTAGTTCACTGGAATTCTATCTCATAAGGGAAAATAAAATTTCATATGTAACTACTAGAATATTAAAATTTGCTCTTAAGAAAGGAATATTTGAATTAAAACTCAACTTTGTTTAAAGCAAAATTAGAAAATTGAAGGTAAAATGGAGAAGTGCCTTCAAAGGGTTTTGTAAGTTTCTAGTTATATTCTCCCAAATTGGGATGTAAGTATTTAAAAATAATAATACTCATATGGTTTATTACTCTCCAGGGATACCCTGAGTGTTGAAGCTACCCTTTAATTGATTAGATAGTGCTGGAAGTGAAAAGCACTGAGAGTGAAAATTCAAGAGTTGCTGAATTTTCCCTGAGGTTTTCCAAGCTGTGCTTAACGCAGTGGTTTTAATCACTTATTCTCTTTTCTTTCTACCTTACTGCCAATGTCTACTTTGTGTTGGTACACATTTTTGTTTCTCTAGAGAAACTCTGTTTCCAAACAGTATCCTATTTTTATATCTCTGAATTTCTTGTAAAGCCTTTTCTCTCCATTTTCAGTATGAATAATTTCCTTTTTCTTTTTTCACTGCTAAATATCTTGGTTGAAATTTTTATACTCATTCTATCAGCTTTTCACTGTTGACTAATTTATAGCCCTCAGAAACAGGGATTCATTCCCTGGAGTGCTACAGAACAACAGTTGATTCCTCATTGCCTCAAATCAAATTTCATCTTTCTCTTAGTACTGTATTAGTTATGTATTGCTGCTTAGCAAATTATCACAAACTTAGTGGCTTAAAACAACCCACATTTATAACTCACCATTTCTGTGTGCCAGGAATTTGGGCACTGTGTAGTTGGATTTCTGGTTCTAGGGTCTCTCACACGCTGCAATGAAATAACTGGTCAGGGCTGGCGTTTCATTTGAAGGTTCAATGTGGGAAGGCTTTGCATCGGAGATTATATGCTTCCTGGCAGGATTCAGCATTGGAGGCTGTTGAGCCAAGGACCTTACTCCTTTGCCTGGCTATTGACCAGCGGCCAATTTCAACTTCTCGCCATGTGGACATCTCAATGGGGTAGTGTGAAGCATGGCAGCTGCTTACTTCATCAGAGTCAGCAAGGGCGAGCTTCAGCCAGCAAATTAGAATTTACAGTCTCTTATAATCACATCTCTTATAATCTGATCTTGGAAGGGCTATTCCATCACCTTTGCTGTATTGAAGTCTGTTAGGTCAGCCCACACTCGAGGGAAAGCATGAATTCCAGGTGGTGGAGAAAAGTTAAGGCCGACAGAATCTGCCACAAGGACCATTACTCAAATATCTTATTTGAGAGTGATGCCATCATTTTCAAAGTTGTTCTGACTCAAACCTGAGAGTTATTTTGATTCTGGTTTCTCTCTCTGTCGTCCATCTTTCATGTTTCTGTACCTTTGTCTTAGTGGAAATAATAGAAAACCAAGTCCTAGTAATTTTACCAGTCTTTGGGAAGTCATTTAAGTTGTCTGGGTTACAGTTTCTTCCTACATAAAATGAGGTCTGGTACTAAGTGATCCATAAAATTCTTTTTAGTTTTGACATTTTTTAAATCTCAAGTATGTTAAGTTTTCCTATGTGAGTCTGTCTCTCCTCTTTCTCCACTTCAATCAAACCAGACCACCATTTTCATTTTGCTTTGCCAACTCAGGATTCTTGAGTAACTTCCAGTTGCCCACAAGATAAAAGCCAAAAAATACCTCGGTCTGCTATCAAAGGCTCTCCCCAGTTTGATCTGAGCTCTATCCCCAAATTCATCTTGTACTCTACTACTATCGGGACTCTGTAGCTATGGCTAGACTAAGCTATCTGTTCATCATACCTTGATTTTCTTCTCTGTTTTGGTTTACACTGTACTCCTTATTTGGTTGTTTTCCATACTTTTCCTCTGCTTCTGTAATTCCCACTTATTCCTCAGAGCCAGATGAACTGTCTTTTTTTTTTTTAAGAGAGGGGGAGAAAGAGGAGGTATAAGGGAAGAGAGAGAGAGAGAATTTTAAGAAGGCACAATGTCTAGTGTGGAGCCTGACATGGGCTTGATCTCACAACCCTGAGATCATGACCTGAGCTGAAATCAAGAGTTGGATGCTTAACTGACTGAGCCACCCAGGCACCCCTGAACTGTCGTCCTCTATATAACCTAGATATTAGTACATTGGTCCTTAATTCAGAAGGACTAGGGTTCAAATTCTGGCATTCTACATATAAACTTTGTTACTTACACTTGGGGTCTCTTTGAGTCTCTTTAAAATATGGATATTCAGGGATGCCTGAGTGATTCAGTGGGTTAAACCTCCGACTTCGGCTCAGGTCATGATCTCAGGGTCCTGGGATGAAGCCCTGCATCGGGCTCTCTGCTCAGCAGGGAACATGCTCCTGCCCTTCCCGCCACCCTGCCTGCCTCTCTGCCTACTTGTGATCCCTCTCTCTGTGAAATAAATAAATACAGTCTTAAAAAAATATAAAAAATAAAATATGGATATTCATACCTTGCTCATGGGTTATTGTGCAGTTTATATAAGATAATGTGTGCAGGTGGTTTATGAATCCCTGGTATGTAACAAGGGACACACACAAAAAAACTATTAACCTAGACTTTTTCTAATCTGTGTTAATTTTTCTTAACATTGTAATACTGTGGCATGTTGTTTGTTGCTTACTTAGAACATTTTTTCCCCCTGCCTTTCATGATTAACTATTTTTTCCTCTGCATAAATTTTATTATGCCAAGTTTGTATATTTCTTCAGGCCTACTTTATACCATGTTTCTTTTATTGTCTAGAACCATGCTTTGCAGCACACTGATTTCCTTTCTTTTCCCTGAATTTGTCATCCATGTTTATGATGCTGTGACTTTGTAATTTTCTGTCAGTTTTTCATTTCATTCTGAACCTACCAATTTTTAAATTTTTTTCAGCTCAGCCTTGAGCATCTAAATTACTCATTCAACAGATATTTGAGAGCCTACAATATGCAAGGCAAAATGCCATGCTCTGAGGGTACATTGATGAGTTAAAATCAATATACTCTCTGACTCATGGAATATGCAGTTTGGTGTGAGAAAATGGATACTTATTATGTGCCTACAGAAATAAAATCACATGGCTTCATGAGAAAACTGACATCAAATCCCACAAAGTTACATGACATAATGAGCAAGTATAATAGGGAAATGTGATAACTGAAGGATCAGTCATCTGGATGACAAGATGATGGACGGGTATGGTGTGGGAGGGAATATGATGACTAAAATCAGGGGAAAACTGAGTTCTAAAGTTAGGTGAATGAGCTTAGGGGTGTGCCAGGATGGGAGTGGGGAGGTGACATGTGCGATCCACTTTATATTTTTTTAACACACATCATCATCTTGCTTTCATTCTACTTTCTTTTATTAAAATATTAATAACTGGAGTGCTAAAATATTACCTGAAAATAGTTGAGAAGGTACCTATTTTGGAGATGGTACTCAGGAGAGCAAGCACACAATCTGCTGCCTCTGGCTAGTTAGGAACAACAGGAACTCAAAGACCAGTGTAGCTGGACCTGAGAGAAGGGTGGAACCTTGGGAGTGAATGTACTTGGAGAGGTAAAAGGGACCAGATCACACACAGAATTATATACCAAGTTAAGGAGATTTATCCAATGGGAAACGGCAAGGAAGTTTTCAGCTGGGGAGTTATGGAATCAGATTTGTATTTTGAAGTATATTTTTGGCCGTTATGGGGAGGCAGAGGACTTCCCTGAATCACATGTGTGTTGCTCCATTTTGTGTGAATAAGACGTTGTTAAATAATTAATGTTTATTTTAATCTACCTCACACTGTTGTATAATTCCCCCATTCAACTATATGCTACTTAGTTAGAATTTGATTTCCTATGAGGATCAGAGGCATCTGAAAATAACAGCTTGAAACAAATAGAGGTTTGTTTTTCTCTCACATAAAGGAATCTGGAGGTAGGCATTTCAGGATTAGTATGAAAGCTTAAGAGTGATCAAGGTACAGTGGTCTTCTTTCTTGCTGTTCTACCAGCTTAGTATACATTGCCTCCTGGCCTCAGAGGACCACTTGAATTCCAGACGTTACATTGGTTTCCAGTGAGCAAGAAGGAGAAGAGAATCATGAAGAGCATGGCTTCTCCCATTAAAGACACTTCCTGGAAGTTACACAGGATGTTTCCATGGTCTGGAACTTCATTACATACCAACACACAGAAAATGGATGCTGGGTTATGTAGTCAATTTTCTGTGGGGCCATGTGCTTAGCTAAAAGTGGAAGATGCTATTCCTATGAAAAAGAGGAACATGAATGCTGGGGACAAATTTGGTCAAACTTTGTTCCTTCTTAGAAAGGCAGCCCTGAATCCAATTAAATTATTAATTCCATTTCAAAGTCCAGGATCTTTGGGAGATAGGCAAACCTTTCCATCAGGTCTAGATATGACTCCTCTGTTTGGGAGATCGATAAACTAAAAGATAAGTTATCTGCCATAAAGCTACCTAACATAAAGTCGTAGAGAAGGAACAGGCTATTTTCAATAAAAATCTGACTCAAAAATGGGGAGAATGGGAAACATCTATTAGACACTGGACCCTAGAAATTCTGAATCCCCTATAGCAGGAAGAGTGTGGGCTAAGTTCCTTGATTAATCACCTGGATATCTAGTTCTTTGGGAGGAGCTCCCTTAGCCATTATCCTCTCTAGTTCTGGCTTTGCTTCTGGAAAGTTTTTTCAAATTTTTTTCCAAGGATACCTCTAAGGGCAGTGGATAGTAAACGCTTCTTGAAGGCTTTGGAACTTTTGTACATCACTTAATATTTCTGCAGTTTGGGGGGGGGATTGTATTTTGAAGGTCAGTTACAGATTTGTATTTTCCAAAGAAGGCTGTAATAATATCTCCCATCTCACCAGTTCTTACAATGTGACCTGTCTATTTTCCCATCAAGAAGTAGAGCCTATGTCCCCTCTATTTGAAACTTGGAAATTTTGACTGCCGTAACCAATAGAGTATGGCAGAATGGCACCATGTGACTTCTAAGGCTAGGTCATAGAAGGTGATCAAGCTTCTACGTGACTCTTTAGGGTGCTTACTCATTGGAAAATTATTATGAGGAGATCCACACCACAAGGAGAAGTCAGGCATAGTATTCTGGGTGACATACTTAGTTGAGGTCATGGAAAATTGCCAACATCAGTTACCAGACATGTGAATGAGGAAGCTGTTAAAACAGCCTTTGTACATTTCCAGGTTCAAAAACCAAGTGCTTTGCTTTGCAAAGTAAATAAATTTTAGCTGGATCAAGAATTGCCCAAAAGCTGTGCCGTCATGTAACAAGGGTCACTAGGTTTATTCTGCAATAACTAGATCCTTGTCACTAGATGCCTATCGCAGACACTAAGTCGTCACCTAGTTTTTTATTTTTACTTTTTTTTAAGTTTTATCATTTGCAGCACCCACCTCCAGGTACATAAATTCTGAATCACATTGGATTAAGTTCTGCTATAGGTAATTGATAAATCAAAGTAATTGTAGCTTACATAAGGTAGAAGCATATTTTTATCCAACATGGAATACTCCAGAGGTAGGTAACCCAATGTTGGTATGGCAGGTACCTGTTTATCTAGATCCAGGTCTCTTTATCTTGTTGCTCCAACAGTTTTAACTTGTTGCCTCATGATCTAAGATAGCTGCTTGAGCTATAGTAATTGTGCTCACTTTGGAGCCAGTCATAAGGAAAGAGGGAGCAAAGAAGAACATGCCTACTTCATTTAAAAGTATGTATTAGAAGTTGCACACACAAAACTTCCACTTATATCCCATTTTCCAGTAGACACCTGACTGCACTTAAATGGGAGGGAAAATGGGAAATGTCTTTATTATGGGTGGTCATGTGCCCACCGAAGCCCTTAGTTCTATCCTTTTAAAAAATCACTTAGCTCTGTTTTATGTTACATAGTTTTCTCATAAATTTAAGCTTTTAAATGAACTGTGCTGTGTGAAGAAAACATGACAGGACTTAATCAGAAAGAAGGTATTGAGGGATGATAAAGCCAGGGAAAATCAAGCCTTGCATGTGTCCTTCAGATCTGGACTCCTAGGACTTCACTCAACCCCTGGTAACTACATTCCCCGTACTGACCCTCATTAACCATTCTCACGGAAAGCACTGGTCTTCCCAGAAGGATTTATTATTTGAGTTTTGGAGAAGCAATTAAGAGTTCATAGTAAGATTTAAATTTGATAAGAACCCCAGTGGCCTATTCTGTATTTCAGCTCAGTAACCTGACCAAGGGTTCCCCTCACCACCCGACCCAGTTTAACAAACTTTGTTAAATTTGACACTAGAAGAATAATCTGTGTTTGCTCAAATGAAAACTTTTTGTTGATCAACAGTAAGCTTATAGGAGATGATGATTTTTCTCTTATTATATCTAACAGGAAGATTAATGAGGTATTCAGGTGATAAAAAAGTCACCAAA
The DNA here is from genome assembly GCF_002288905.1 of Enhydra lutris kenyoni. Lineage (NCBI taxonomy): Eukaryota > Metazoa > Chordata > Mammalia > Carnivora > Mustelidae > Enhydra > Enhydra lutris. Next base: position 5,621,553 of record NW_019154102.1, on the reverse strand, counting down.
ATCATTCATTCACAAATGTTAACTGAGAACCTACATAATAGACACAGCGCCAGTACTGGGGATAGGGTGATACACAAAAACCCTTGAACTCTTTACTGTGGTAGGCTGAATAATGACCTGCAAAGAGAGCTAGTCCTCAGCCGTGGAGCCTGGGACTGTGTTACCTTACAAGCCCCATGTGATGCGGTTAAGGAGCTGGAGCTATGGCGATGATGCTGAACCTGTCTGGGTGGGATCTGAAGACATTCACAAGTGTCCTTACAAGGGGAAAGCAGAGGGGGCTTGAGAGAAGGAGGAGGAGGCAGTGGGATGAGGGAAGCAGGTGTAGGAAAGATGATGTGATGATGCACAGCTATGATCCAAAGAGGGAGGACAGCCTCCAGAAAGGGAAAAAGCCATGAGAACTATTCTTCCCAGAACCTCTAGAGGGAGTACGTCCCTAGCAACACCTTGATGACGGCCCAGTGAAACTCATGGCTGACTTCTGATCTCCTTCCTGACGGACTGTGGGAAAATAAATTTCTGTTGTCAACCATCGTGTTTGTGGTACTTTGTGACAGCCACAAGAAACAAATACATTGCCTCCACAGAGTTTATCCTCTAGTGTGTTAAAAGGCAGTTAGATTGAAGTATGAAATGATACATAATCAGAAACCTGAAGAAGCAATGCAGGATAGTTTGGGTAAGACACTGGGTATGGGAAACCAGATAGCTGGAAACACCGGGTTTTAAAAAGTCATTCTCATTCAGGTGGAGAAAGCTTTAATGGAGGTGAGGGAGTAGTGGGAATGTTGTGGCAAGAAATGAGGCTGAATGAACCATTAAGCAAGTGCTAGGTGATGATGAAGGTACAAGTGGTGCTAAGGAGTGTGGGCTTCATTCTTATAGTCTGGGGAGCCATTTAAGAGTTTTGAGTATAGTTGAAGCATAATTAGATCTGGATTTTAGAAAAACTTCTCAGGATGTAAGGTGAGTTAATGACAGTTCCTAAGTACTCATCACTCTTTTCAGGACCTTTTCTTAGACTTCATGGATTTACATATATTTAGACATTTTGTATTATTATTTTGTTTCTTTTCCTAAAAATCACCTTTTAGTTGAAGGATTCTCTTGGTTTTAGGGTTGACTGGATGGTTCCATTGGTTGAGCATCTGGCTTCAGCTCAGGTCATGAAATTGGGATCCTGGGATTGTGCCCTCTGTCATGTAATGTGCTCAGGTGGGAATCAGCTTCTCCCTCTGACCTTCCCCTCACTAGTGTTCTCTCTGTCCCTCTCCTCTCTCTCTCTCTCCCAAATAAATAAATAAAGTCTTAAAATAAAAAGATTCTCTTGGTTTCATATATTGATATGCAGTTCTCCCTCCTCTTCCTGAACCCTAGACACATACGTCTACTCAACATTTCCACTTGGATAGTAATGTTTTTCAAATTTAACATTCCAAAACTGATCTCCAGATCATAGACCTGTTTCCATAGACCTGTTCTGCACCTCAATAAATGAAAACTCCTTTTTAAAAACTTAAGATGTTATTTTTTTAAAGCAGATTGAGGTTTTCAATAAGATTGAGAGGAAGGTATAGAGATTCCCATATACTCCCTACCCCATTACATGCAGAGCATCCCCTATTACCATCCCCTAGTACCCAAATTACACATTTTTTACTAAGAATAAACTTATATTGACATGTGAAAATAATCTGTAAGATTTTACTCTTAGTGCTGTAATTTCAGTAGTTTTAGACAAATGCATATTAGCATATATCCATTATAACATCACCGAATATTTTAATTTCCCTAAAAATTCTCTGTTCTGCGTTTTCATCTCTTCTTCCCTCTCCTCTGCCCCTTCCCCAGCACCCACTGATCTTTTTACTGTTTTTATGGTTTTGCCTTAGCTAGAATGTCATACAGTTGGAATTCTACAGTGTCTAACCTTTCAGATGGGCTTCTTTAACTTGGTAATATTCGTTGACGGTTTCTCCATATCTTTTCACAGCTTGATTGTTCATTTCTTTTTAGCACTGAATAATATTCTATTGTCTTGATGTATCACAGTTTACTTATCCATTCATTTACTGGAAGACATCTTGGTTGCTTCCAAGTTTTGGCAATTATGAATAGGCTGTTATAAATATCTGTGTACAGATTTTTTTGTGGGGAAAATAAGTTTTTTTAAAAAATTTTATTTATTTTATTTAAAAATTTTGTTTATTTATTTGAGAAGGGGGGGGCATGAGCAGGGGGAGGGCCAGAGGGAGATGCAGAATCCTTGTTGAACAGGGAGACCGATGTGGGGCTTTATCCCAGGACTGTGGGATTATGACCTGAGCCAAAGGTAGATGCTTAACCAACTGAGCCATCCAGGTTCCCCTGGAAATAAATTTTTAATGCCTTGGACAAATACCAAAAAGCACAATTGCTGGATCGTATGATAAGAGCATGTTAAGTTTTGTAAGCAATCACTTTGTCTTCCAAAGTAGCTGTACCATTTTGCATTCCCACCAGCCATTTATGAAAGTTCCTATTGTTCTACATCCTCATCAGCATTTGGTGGTGTGTCCGTGTTCTGGATTTTAGCCATTGTAACAGGTGTGTAGTGGTATCTCACTGTCATTTTAATTTGAAATTCCCTGATGACATATTATGTTGAACATGTTTTCAAATGCTTGTCTGCTATCTGTATGTTTTCTCTGGTGAGGTGTCTGTTAGGGTCTTTGGCTCATTTTTTAATTGGTTTGTTTGTTTCCTGATTGTTGAATGTTAAGAGTTCTTTGTATATTTTAAATAACAGCCCTTTATCAGATGTGTTTTATGTAAATATTTACTCCCAGTCTGTAGCTTGACTTCTGTTTGTTTTAATATTGTCTTTCACAGAGCAGAAGTTTTTCATTTTACTAAAAGCCCAGTTTATAAATCATTTCTTTGATGGATCACATCACTGGTGTTGTATCTAAAAGGTCATAGCCATACCAGAGGTCATCTAGATTTTTTCCAATGTTATCTTCTAGGACTTTTGTACTTCTGATGTTTACACTTGGACCTGTGATCCATTTTGAGTTATTTTTGTGACAGGTTTAAGGTGTGTGTCTAGATTCATGTTTTTGCATGTGAGCCTTGCACCATTTGCTGAAGAGAGTGTCTCTGTTCTATTATATTGCCTTTCCTCCTTTGCCAAAGGTCACTTGACTACATTGATAGGGGCCTATTTCTGGGCTCTCTGAACTGCTGTGATGATTTGTCTATTTTTTAATCAATACCATACTTTTTAGATTACTGTAGTTTTATGTAGTAAGTCTTGAGTTGCACATCATCAATTCTCCAGCTTTGCTGTGTTTCAGCAGGTGACTCTTGTTTTAATTGTTGAAGTCAGACACCTTGGAGTTGCCCTTCACTCTTGTCTCTATCTTATCCCCTATATCCAATCTAATAGAAAATTTTGAATAGGAAACATTCAGAATCTGATCATTTAATGTCCTCTACCCTGCTATTCCCATGGTCCAAGCCATCATTACTTCTGAGCTGTATTATTACAGCTGCTGCTGAATTCAATAGCCTCCCTGATTCTACCCTGCCTCCTTATGGTTTCTTCTCAGAGCAAATAAACGGAATGATCTTATTAAGATTTAAATCATGTCTCTCTTTCCTGTACTACTTCCACTGGATCCTTCTCATGTAGAGCAGAAGCCAGTGTCCTCTAAGGCTTTGCTGGATCTACTACCTGCACCCTACATGGAGATGTAACTTCATCCTTGACTGTGTTCCCTATTACCCATTCTGCTTCAGTAACAATGGTCCCTTGCTGTTAATTAGAAATGCCCTGCATACTTTTACCCCAGAGTCCTGTGGTTTCTTTCTCTGTAATCATCTCCTGGATATTCACAATGCTGGCTTCCTCAGGCCCTTCAAGTCTTTGTTCAAACATCTTCTGAGTAAGGCCTGTTATATATATTTTTTTAAAATTTTTTTTATTTTATTTTTTCAGTGTTCCAAGATTCATTGTCCATGCACCACACCCAGTGCTCCATGCAATATGTGCTCCTCTTACTACCTACCACCAGACTCACCCATCTTCCCACTCCTCTCCCTTCCAAAACCCTCAGTTTTTTTCTCAGAGTCCAGAGTCTCTCATGGTTTGCCTCCCCCTCCAATTTCTCCCAACTCTCTTCTCCTCTCCATCTCCCAATGTCCTCCATATTATTCCTTGTGCTCCCCAAGTAAGTGAAACCATATGATAATGGACTTTCTCTGCTTAACTTATTTCACTCAGCATAATCTCCTCCAGTCCCATCTATGTTGATACAAAAGTTGGGTATTCATCCTTTATGATGGAGGCATAATACTCCATTGTATATCTGTACCATATCTTTTTTATCCATTCGTCTGTTGAAGGGCATCTTGGCTCTTTCCACAGTTTGGCGATTGTGGCCTTTGCTGGTATGAACATTGGGGTACAGATGGCCCTTCTTTTTACTACATCTGTATCTTTGGGGTAAATACCCCATAGTGCAATTGCAGGGTCATAGGGTAACTCTATTTTTCATTTCTTAAGGAATCTCCATACTGTTTTCCAAAGTGGCTGCACTAACTTGCATTCCCACCATCACTGTAAGAGGGTTCCCCTTTCTCCACATCTCTCCAACACTTGTTGTTTACTGTCTTGTTGATTTTGGCCATTCTAACTGGTGTAAGGTGGTATCTGAATGTGGTTTTGATTTGAATCTTCCTGATGGCTAATGATGATGAACATTTTTCCTGTATCTGTTAGCCATTTGTATGTCTTCTTTGGAGAAGTATCTGTTCATGTCTTCTGCCCATTTTTTGACATGATTATCTGTTTTTTGTTTTTGTTTTTTTTGATTTATTTTTTTATTTTTTTAAATATTTTATTTATTTGACAGAGAGACCACAAGTAGGCAGAGAGAGAGAAGGGGAAGCAGGCTCCCTGATGAGCAGAGAGCCCGATGTGGGGCTTGATCCCAGGACCTTGGGATCATGACCTGAGCCAAAGGCAGAGGCTTTAAGGCACTGAGCCACCCAGGCACCCCGATTATCTGTTTTTTGAATGTTGAGTTTGAGAAGTTCTGTATAGATCTTAGATATCAGCACTTTGTCTGTAGTGTCACTTGTGAATACCTTCTCCCATTCCGTGGGTTGCCTCTTTGTTTTGTTGACTGTTTCCTTTGCTGTGCAGGAGCTTTTTATCTTGATGAAGTCCCAAAAGTTCATTTTTGCTTTAGTTTCCTTTGCCTTTGGAGACATGTCTTGAAAGAGTTGCTGTGGCTAATGTCGAAGACGTTACTGCCTATGTTCTCCTCTAGGATTTTCATAGATTCCTGCCTCATGTTGAGGTCTTTTATCCATTTTGAGTTTATCTTTGTGTATGGTAAGAGAATGGTAAAGTTTCATTCTTCTCTATATATATGTATATATATCTGTTCAAATTTCCCAGCATGACTTATTGAAGAGACTGTTTTTCCTACTGGATATTTTTTCCTGCTTTGTTGAAGATTATTTGACCATAGAGTTGAGGGTCCATATCTGGGTTCCCTACTCTGTTCCACTGATCTATGTGTCTGTTTTTGTGCCAGTACCATGCTGTCTTGGTGATCACAGCTTTGTAATAAAGCTTGAAATTAGTGAGGCCTCTTCTAACCATTGTATTTAAAATTGCAAACTCCCCCAACTTTGCCCCAGTCTACCTCTCTATATCCTTATTGCTCTTTTATTTTTCTCCATAGCATATATTATACTTCAATACTGTATAATTTCTTTATTATTTAAACATAATTTCTTTCTCCATGGAAATTAAATGAGGGAAGAAATTTTGTGTTTTGTTCATTATTTTATTCCTTATGCCTAAAATACCTCCTGGCACATAGTATCTACTTAAGAAATACCCCTTGAATTAGTGAGTGAGGGAATGCTGTGTTGACGGTTTTCATTTGGAGACTTTTCTGTATTTCCCACTCAAGTTTGGAAGCTCACTGGACATTCACAACATGCTTTTGGGAACCATTTAGGTCTGCTGCCCTATTCCATTTTATTTTATTTTTTTAAGATTTTATTTATTTATTTGACAGAATGATCACAAGTAGGCAGAGGCAGGCAGAGAGAGAGGGGGAAGCAGGCTCCCCAATAAGCAGAGAACCTGACATGGGGCTTGATCCCAGGACCCGGAGATCATGACCTGAACTGAAGGTAGAGACTTAACCCACTGAGCCACCCAGGAGCACCACCCCCCCCATTCCATTTTAGACAGAAGAAAGGTGAGACACTAAAAGGCGAATAAGCAGTGGACATCAGTACCTGTAAACATATCCTGAGAGAATAAATTTAGACCTGTTTAAAATTGTCTTTACCCCATATCACAGAACATCTTACCAGGTTTGCTGTGCACGATAAGATATTCATCCTCTCGTCCCTCAGAAAGCTGAGATGAATGGAAACACTCAGGCAGCTGTCTCTGGAGGGCACAGTCTGGTTTAGGGCTTCTCAGAGGGTGGCCAGGAGCAGACGTTCTGCCAGCACTTTCCCCACATCTGCTAAGGATCAGGAAGGACTTCCAAGTACACATTTGGTCTGGGTGCTCTACTGGGGCATGCCTGCCCTTTTGGTATCTCTTCCAGGAGCCTGCTACAGAGTGTCCTGTGGCCCGTTATGCATATGAAGTCCACACACTCCCGGATGATCTCATACTGTAGATGCACAGGCCATGGGTACAGGTAAACATGATGCCTGTTAGGGTTAGGGATGGCATTGGGAGCCTGAGCAGGGGTTCCTTGTGGCTATACCTCCAGACAGGAATCCAGGAACTTTCTTGTCATGTACCACATACTTATGCCTGTTCTCACCAGATGGATCTTATTAGTTGTGTCCAAACTGATTACAGTGTACTGTTTTACTAATACCTGTGTTCTACAGTTCAAGCCTTCATCATTATTTTGAAATAGTTGATATGAAAGGTTCAACCAAATCTTAAATTTCTTCATGTTGTTACAAGAAATTGCACAGTTAGCTTTGTCATGGGAAGAGCTCTTAAATTCTTTAAATATACTGTCAACTGTTTAAAGTTTTGAATGGCTGCATAAAAGGATTCACATTTTAAAAAATCATCTAGTAAAATTGTCTACATATGAAACAATCAACTAATAAAGTTTCTCACTGATGGTACCCATCAAAAATTTATAAAGATCATTAAAATGTCTTGAACAGGAATTGAATAAAACCATTCAAACTACAGCATGCTTATAATTTTGCTAATTCAAGTTTTTTTTTAATGGTTAAAATGGCAGCATTAAAGACATTGAAGGGTTTGTAATTAGAAGTTTATAAAAATTCTATATAAAATACCTTCCTTAACTTTGTATTTTATTTTTCTTACCTTAATTATATGAAGAAGGTGTAATGATTTTTTTAACCAGGCCCCATGTAGAGGCTCTTCAGTCTCCTTCAAATTACCTCAGTGTGCTATATAAATATTAGCATTGTCTCAGTGTCCTTTGGCATGAAAAAAGTTGGGCAGCGTTGCCCCATGCTATCTGTTCCCTCTTTTCTCGGTCAGATATCTCTCTTTGTCAGCAAGGAGCAACCGAACTCAGCCCGTGGAAACTGACAGGACAGTTGGCTCTGCCATCTCTAGGTAGGAGATGCTGCCAAGCAGGACAGACAAGGCCATTTGACTCATGAAATGTTGGTTTATTCATGCTATTTACGGCCTGGCTAAGGAAAAGCAACACCATAACCTCCAAATTCTCAAATTTAAAATTCATTTAAAATTCATTTAAAATTCAAAATTCAACTTAAAAAGTTCTAGCCCATAATGCAAACCTTTTCTTACATGATCTTGGTGATTGTCCTCCATACTAACTTGCCCCCTGTATTGCTTTTTCTCTTGTGATTATAAGGATATTGAAGCTGAACACTTGCTTCCTTTTTAATTCTCCTTACGTGTGTGACTGACCAAGACATGTTCTTCTTTATGGCTGAGTCATGCTTGTCTAATTCTACTGATAGAACACGTTGTAATTTTATAAAAGAAAAATGCAAACTATTCCCAAATATGCATTGTCTTATGGCTATGCTTTTTCTTTTAAAAAATCTCTAAGAAAATGTGTTTTGTATATTCATTACTTAATGTAATGCATTCCCTTCTCTTGATCAGTCCATTTTCCTTTGATTAGTGCTGCCAGTTTTAGGCCTGGGGAGGGAGAAATCTGGATCCCGGTAATATTCAGAAGTCTAGTATAATATCCATCATTTTTTTTCTACAGTTGCATTCTGAACTTGGTAATTACAATATAAAGAGAATCCAAAGCAAAAAGATAGGGAAACAACTTACTGTGTAACTACTAATTTTTTTTCAAATACAAGGATAATCTCTATTATTCTCATTTGAGTCTTGTTTTTTCTATCCACATAGACCTTGTTCTTCCATATCAGACTGACATTCAGTTTCATAAAGTAGTCTGTCTCTAATTACACCTAAATGTTTGACAAGATTAGAATATGTTCTCTCTTCTCATTACCCATGTCTGAAAGGGAAATTCACTTTGTGAAATATGTAATTTTATTTTTCCTTTGGAGGAGCAGATGAAAATTCACTGAAATGTGGGAGTGACAACATAATTTTCTGTTATGTTACCTAGACAGCATTTGTACCTAAATTATAATTCTGGACAAATTTTACTTACAAAGGAGATGATGGTTTGCTTTTCACATTTTCAGCACCCAGTAAGCTGTAATGTTCCCCAGTGCATTGCTAAGAGAAAGAGTACAAGATCCAATCCCTTCAGGCAGCACCCTACCCTCAGGGCAGTTCTCTGTGGAGGAAGTCCTTTGTTAGGTGGTATGGACACTGGAAAGCAATTTATTGATGACAGCAGAGCCTGGATCTGGAGATCTGACTCCTAATGGTTTGTTTGTAGTTCTTCCAACTAATAGGAGCAATGCTGACTTACAGAAAGCAGTTTGGTTGGAGGCTTAGTGTATCACATCTGAGGGTGACTTCACTGTTCCTCTCACTGGGGTCCACACAGATTATCAAATCCCATTCTAGACTGAGTGAATGAACCCCTTTGGGGGTGAGGTCTTGAGAATCTGCACTTTTAAAAACACGCCAGTGGATTCTTTTAAAAAAAATCATGACTTTTTATTTTGAGGTAATTTTAGATTGACATGTATTTGTAAGAAACAATAAAGAGACCCTCCGTATCTTTTCCCAGTTTCCCCCAGTTTTGGAGAACATTTTGCAAAACAATATGACAACTGGGATGTCGACCCTGATGCGGTCAAGACAAAGCCCTTTTCCATCCCCACAAGGATCCCTCAAGTTGCCCTTTTAAAGCCATGTGCTCTTGGGTCCCAAACCCTCCTTAACCTCTAGGATCCACTAATCTGTTCCCTTCTTAAAATTTCATCATTTCAAGAATGTTTTATAAAGAAACCATATACTATGTATCCTTTTGAGTTTAGATTTTTTTAAAAAACTCATTGTATTTCTTTGGAGGTTCATCCATGCCTTGCATATAACAATAGTTTTTTCCTTTTTATTGAGAGGTGTTCCATGGTATGGATGTACCACAATTTGTTTAATCATCATTAATGATGATTGTAATAATCATTAATCATGCATTGAAGGGCATCTGGATTATTCTGAGTTTTTAACTATTATGAGTAAAGCTGCTCTAAATATTAGTGTAAGTTTTTTGTGTGAACATAAATCTTCGTATTAGGCCTGAGTTTTCGCGTCCAAGAGACCACCAAGAAGCCAAGCACCGATGCAATCACACGAGGGTTTATTTGACAAGCGTAAGCTTGGGCCCAAGCATACCTGGCACAGCAGAGTAGGGACTTGGACCCCGAGGTGACAGGCTTAAGCTTGGGCCCAAGTACACCCAAGGCAGCAGAGTAGGAACTTGGACCCTGAGGCTAGTTAAGGCGGGGGGTTTTTAATGGGTCATTACAAGAGGCTTGGGGCGGGGGGAGAAGTTACAGACTTTTCTGCAGTAAGCTGATTAGCTGTTGCCGGGGTGTTGCAGGGTGGGGTACTTTCTTGGAACTAAAGCAGGGTGGGGGTCCCTAGAACTAAAGCAGGGTGGGGGTCCCTGGAACTAAAGTAAAGTAGGGGAAAGTTCAGCCCTTGGTCACAGGGGCCTGAGATGGCTGCCGAAGCTAAGATGGCTGTACTTATTCTAAGGCTAAACCTGAGGTGGGATGGCCTTAATTTTTCTTGGCTTCCACATTCGTTTCTCTGAAACGAATGCCTAGGAGTGCAGTTGCTTTATATTACAGTATTTGCAAGGATAGTTGGGTTTGTTTTGTTGGTTTTCTTTTGTTTTTAAAAGAAACTACCAAACTTTGCCAGAGTGGTGGTACCATTTTATATTCCCACCAGCAATGTATGAGTAACCCAGTTTCTTTGCATCTTTGGCAGGTTAGAGTATTGGCATTATTTTTAATTTTAGCCATTTGGTGTGTAGTGATATGTCGCTGGGTGTTTTAAGAATTTATTTATCTGACAGAGAGAGAGAGAGAGAGCGAGAGCATAAGCAGGGGGAGTAGAAGACAGAGAAGGCTTCCTGGCAAGCAGGGATCCTGATGAGGGGCTCAATCCCAGGACCCCAGGATTGTGACCCAAGCTGAAAGCAGACGCTTAATGACTGAGCCACCCGGACGCCCCAGTCACTGAGGTTTTAATTTTGCATTTTTCTAATAACTAGATATTGAATCCCTTTTCTTGTGTTAATTTATCATCTGCATATCCTCTTTGGTGAAATATCTCTTCATGTCTTTTGCCCATTTTCTAATTGGAGTTTTTAGAGCAGTTTAAGGTTTACAGAAAAATTGAAGGAAAGGCACAGAGATTTCCTGTAAACTCCCTGCTGCTACCCATCACAGCCTTCCCTAAACAACATACTCCACCAGGGTGGTAAATTTGTTACAACTGCTGAACCTACATTGACACATAATCATATACTAAGTCTGTAGTTTACATTGTTATTTACTCTTAGTGTTATATATTCTATGGGTTTGGACGAATATCTAATGACCTGTATCATTATAATATCACAAAATATTATTACTGTCCTAAAAATCCTCTGTGCTGCTTATTCATCCCTCTCCTTATCCCCCTACACCCAGCAACCACTGATCTTTTTACCATCTATAGTTTTGCCTTTTTCAGGATGTTACATAGTTGGAATCATAGAGTATGTAACCTTTTTGGATTGGCTTCTTTCACTTAGTAATAAAAATTTAAGGTAATAGTTCATTTAATTAAATTAATTAATTAATTTATTTTTAGTGCTGAATAGTATGCCATTGTCTGGATGTATCACAGTTTATCCATTCACTTGCTGAAGAGTATCTTTTTAAGTTTAGTTTAGTTTAAATTTATTTATTTTTTAAAAGATTTTTTTTTTAAAGATTTTATTTATGTATTTGACAGAGATCACAAGTAGGCAGAGAGGTAGGCAGAGAGAGAGGAAGGGAAGCAGGCTCCCTGCTGAGCAGAGAGCCCCACATGGGGCTGGATCCCAGGACCCTGGGATCATGACCTGAGCCAAAGGCAGAGGCTTTAACCCACTGAGCCACCCAGGGGCCCAAGAGTATCTTGTTTGCTTCCAACTTTTGGCAATTATGAATCAAGTTGCTATAAACATCTGTGGGTGAGTTTTTGTGTGGACATAAGGTTTTACCTCCTTGGGTGAATACCATGGAACACATGGTAACAGTGTATTTAGTTTTGTAAGAAGCCACCAGATTATCTTCCCAAAGTGGCTGTACCGTTCTGTATTCCCATCAGCAGGGTAAGAGTTCTTGTTGCTTTACCTCCTCACCAGTGTTTGGTATTGGTAGAGTTTCAGATTTTTGCCTAATAAATGTGTAGTTGCATCTCATTTGAATTTGCAGTTCCCTTATGACATATGATGTAGAGCACGTTTTCGTATGCTTATTTGACATCTGTGTGTCTTCTTTAGTGACACATTTTTGGATTGTTCTTTTCCTGTTGAATTTTGAAGGTTCTTTATATGTTTTATATAGTAGTCTTGGTTTCCACATATTTTCTCCCAGGCTATATCTTGTTTTTTTCATCCTCTTTCTAGGCTCTTTCACAAAGGAAATGTTATTAATTTTGATGAAGTCAAACTTTTCAACTTTTTCTTTTATTGATCTTGCTTTTGGCATTATATTTAATAACTGCTTGACACTAGATTCTGAACAGTTTCTTCTATGTTTTTCCTAAATGTTTTATCGCTCTACTTTTGATGTTTGTCTCCAGTCCATTTTGAATTAATTTTTGTATAAGGGGTGAGACTTAGGTTAAGATGCTTTCGGGGATGTGGGGCTTATGTATGCATCATTTGTGGAAAAGACTATCTTTGCTCCATTAAATTGCTATTGAACTTTGGTCAATCATTGAATATGTTTGTGTGGGTCTATTTCTGAGTTTTCTATTTTATTCTAATGATCTATGCCTGTCCCTTTGACAATATCACACAGTCTGGATTGCTATAATTACATACATCTTGAAATCACACAGATTACTTCCATTTTAGTCTTTCAAAATTGTTTTAGTAGTTGGAATTTTTTGGCCTTGATATATAAATTTAGTCTATATTTACAAAAATATCTTGCTATAAATATATATTAATTTGGAGAAAAATGACAAATGTGGTCTTGCAATCCATGATCACATTATCTCTATTTATATATTCATTGAGTTCTTTCACCAGCATTTAGTAGTTTTCAATGTGCAAGACTGTGTTTAGTTAGATCTATACAGTTATTTTTTTTTTAGAGATTGTGAATGGTATTGAATTTTTGATTTTGTTGCCTACATGTTCATTGCTAGTATGTAGACATGCTACTGAATTTTGTATCCTATCTTGTATCCTGTGATCTTACTGAACTCATTTGTTCTAAGAGATTTTGTAGATTTCTTAATATATTCTATATATACACTCAAGCCATCTTCAGATAGGCACAGTTTTATTTTTTCCTTTCCTTTTTTAAAAAGATTTTATTTGCTTAATTGTTTAATTGAGAGAGATTGAGCGAGAACATGAGCTGAGAGAGGGAGAAACCCACTCCCCTCTGAGCAGGAAGCCCAGCTAGGGGTCGATCCCAGGACCCTAGGATAATGACCTCAGCCAAAAGCAGACTCTTAACCAACTGAGCCACATAGGCACCCCTATTTTTTCCTCTCCAATCTGTATGCTTTTTATTTCCTTAATTCATTGGCTAGAACTTCCAGTATATGGTGAAGAAGAGTTGTGAGAGTGGACATCCTTATGTTGTTCCGCATCTTAGGGGAAAGCATTTAGTCTAGCGCCATTAAGTATAATGCTTATTAAAGGCTTTTTGTTCATGCTCTTTATCACTTTGAAGAAGTTCCCTTTTATTCCTATTGCTTTGAAAGTTTTTATTATTAATGGGTGTTGAGTTTTTCCAAATGCTTTTCTTTCTTTATAAAAATTGAGATCTAATTGATATAAAACATTGCAATCACATGCTTATTCTTCATTGATTTATAGGATCATTGGGATTTTTTCTTCTCTAGCTTGTTTAAATGTTATATTGATTAGCTTTCAAATACTGACTCAACCTTGCATCCTGTTATAAACTCCACTTAGTGTTTAATTTTTTTTAATATTGTGTTACTTTCTATTTGCTAATATTATGTTAAGGGGTTTTGCATTTATCTCCTGAGAGATACTGGTTTTTAGTCTATTTTTTTTTTCTTTCTGTATTCTTTGTTTTGTATTGGTATAAGGGTAATACTAGCTTCCTAATGTGAATTGGGAAGTGTTTTCTTCTCTTCCATTATCTGAAAGAGATTGTGTAGCATTGGTTGTTAATTCTTCTTAAACATCTGATACAATTCTCCAGTGAAAACACCTAGTCCTGGAGATTTCTTTTTTATGAGTATTTGAATTCTGAATTTAATTTCTGAAGTTGTTACAGGGCTAGTCAAATGATCTCTTTCATATCAGATTATGTTGTGGTAGTTTGTATTTTCTTTTAAAGAAATCCGTCCATTTATTTAAGTTGCCAGATTTACATATATAGTTGTTGGTAGTATTTCCTTAGATGCCCTTTTTGATGTGTTGAAGGTCTACAGTGATACTCCCTGTTTTACTCCTCACATTCATAATTTGCATCTTCATTTTGATTTATTAGTCAGTCTTGCTAGAGGTTTGTCAATTTTATTAATCTTTTTCAAGGATCCAATTCTTTGTTTCTTTAATTTTCTCTGTTTTCCTTTTTAAAATTTCTTTGCTTTCTGCTCTTTAGATTACCTTGTTGCTGCTTGCTCTGAATTTAATTTGCCTTTTTTTGTTTGTTTGTTTGTTTGTTCTAAGTTCTTAAGTTAGGAGTTTAGACTGTTGATATTAGACTTGTTTCATTTTCTCACTGATGCATTTAGTTTATAAATTTGACTTTCAGTACTATTTTAACAGTGCCCCACAAAGTTTGATATGTTGTATTTTTATTAAGTTCAATGTATATTTTTATGTTCTTTGAGACTTCATTTTAACTTGTGGATTATGTATAGTTGCATTCATTAGTTTCCAAACATTTCAAGGTTTTCCTGTTGTCTTTCTGTTACTGATTTCTGATTTGATTTCATTATGGTCAAAGAGCATACGTTGTTTGATTTCAACCCTTACAAATTTGCTGAGGCTTACTGTATGTCTGGTTACATGGTCTATCTTGGACCATGGTCACTGAAAAATAGTGTGTATTTTGTTTTTGTTGGGTGGAATGTTCTGTAAATGTTCATTAGATACTGCTGGTTGGTAGTGAGGTTTTCTATATTCTTGAAAATATTATATCTAGTTTTTTTTTTTTCTGTTAAGACACTGTGTTGACATCTCCAACTGTAATTGTGAATTTATCTCTTTCTTCCTGTCAGTTCTACTTGTTTTTGTTTCACATATTTCACAACTCTATTCTTTGATGCATATATATTTAGGATTGCTGCGTCTTCTTGGTGGACTGACACTTTACTGTTATGTAACATCACTCTCTTTGCTAATTTCCTTTGCTTTGAAGTCTACTTCATTTGATATTAATATAGCTAGTTGTGCTTTCTTTTGATATTTTCATTTTATTTGTTTTTCCATTTTTTTCTACTTTAACTTTGTCTATATACATATATTTGAAGTGAATTTCTGCAGAAATTTTGCAGCAGTTTAGAGAATCATAGCACATAGTTGGGTTGTGTTTTTAATACACCTTGTCAGTTTCTGTCTTTAACTGGTATATTTACATAATTTACATCTAATATAATTATTCATGTGTTAGGGTTCAAGTCTGCTATTTTAATTTTAATTTTCTCTTTATTCTTTACAGTTTCTTTCTCATTTTCTATTCCTTCATGTAGTTATTGGAGCATTTTTTTAGAATTCCCTTTTGATTTATCTATAGTGTTTTCAAGTTTATTTATATAGCTCTTTTAGTGGTCGCTCTAGGTATAAGATTATATATATACGTAACTCATCAGTGTCTGCTGGTCATTTTAGCAGTTCTAGTGCAGTATAGAAACCTTACTTCTTGTACACCCTTTAGCTTCCCTTGTTTATAATAACCTGAAAAAAATTACTATATATTGAAAACCACATCAAGCTGTCTTCTAATTTTTGTTTCATCCATCAAACATAATTTGGAACTTTTAGAAGAGAAAGGATATGCCATATTTTTGCTTCTCACTTTATTTCTTCCTGATTGTTTTAGTTTCCAATTGCTGTTGTAATAAATCACAAATTGACCAAAAGAAAACAACACAAATTTATTAACTTCTAGTTCTGGAGGTTAGAGGTTTGAAATCAATTTTTTGGGCTAAAAACTGTGAGGTATCAATAAGGCTGCATTTTTTCTGGAGGTTCTTGGGGAAAATATATTTCCTTGACTTTTCCACCTTTTGGAGGTCACCTGCATTTCTTATGACTTAGGACCCATTCCTTCATGGGAATTGTCTGTTCCCTGTCCTCCGTATCCAAATGATTCATATCTTCCCATACCTAAAATACATTCATCCTATCCTAGCATATTCAAAAGTGTAAACCCATCACATCATCCATTCCAAGTCCAAAATGTCATCTAAATCTCATCAGCTCAAAACCCCTAGATCTCACCATTTAAGTCATTTCAGTTAGGTATACGTGAAACTCCTATGGCAGAATTCCTCTCTGCCTGTAGAGGGGGCCTGTGGACCTGTGAAACTAGAAAGCAAGCTATCTGCATCCAAAGTACAATGGTGGGACAAGTATACAATACCAATTTTAAAAACATCCATTAAAAAGGGAGAAAATGGGGGCACCTGGGTGGCTCAGTGGGTTAAAGCCTCTGCCTTCGGCTCAGGTCATGATCTCAGGGTCCTGGGATCGAGGCCCGCATCGGGCTCTCTGCTCAGCGGGGAGCCTGCTTCCTCCTCTCTCTGCCTACTTGTGATCTCTCTCTCTCTCTCTCTCTCTCTCTCTCTCAAATAAATAAATAAAAACTTTAAAAAAAAAAAAAAAAAGGAGAAAATGGAAGGAAAAAAGGAGTCACCAGCCAAAGTAACTTTAAAATTTAGCAGGTTAGGTTTCCAGACCTGACAATAATAACTGATGGTTCTTGCTTCTGCCCTCTGGGCTGTTACTCTCTCAGAGAACTTCTTTGAGTTATTTTTTGAGGGTGGGTCTGCTGCCAGTAAATTATTAGTTTTCATTTATTGGAGACTGTCTTGATTTCCCTTTTCATTCCTAAAGGAAGTTTTTGCTAGAAGATGGATTTTGAGTTGACAGTTAATTTCTTTCAGCACTTGAAGACGCTGTGCCACTTTCTTCTGGCTTCTATGGTTTCTGGTAGGAAATCTGAAAATCTCTTTTCCCTTTTAGGTAGAACTATGTTTCTCATACCTTTCAAGGCTTTCTCTTTGTCTTTAGTTTTCAGAACCTTTTACTATGATGTGTCTTGGTGTGGATTTCTTGGACTTTATGCTGTTTAGTGTTCACGTGTTTGACTTGGTCTTCTTGAATCTCTAGGCTGGTGCCTTGTACCAAATTTGAATTTCTGTCATTATTTCTTCAATTACTTGTTCAGTCATGCATTTTTCTCTTTTTTTTCTGCTATTTTGTTTATATGAATGCAGAGATCTTTTGGTATAGTCCCATAGGTCCCCAAGGCTGTGTTCACTTCTCTCAGTCTGTTTTTTCTCTATTCAGAATGAGTAATTTTTATTAATCTACCTTCTAGCTTCATCTTTCTCTGGTCCTCCCATTCTGCTGTTGAGCCTATCCATTGAAATTTTTTTGCTACTGTATTTTTCAGTTCTAAAATTTCCATTAGGTTCTTCTTTATGTCTTCTGTTTCTTTGTTATAATTTTTAGTTTCTTCGCTGTATTTGAAATATATTTGAATTTGAAATATATTTGAAATATATTTGAAAACATTTGAAATATATTTCACAATTATTCATTGAGTCATTTTTTTTTTTAAAGATTTCATTTATTTATTTGTCAGAGAGAGTGAGCACAGGCAGACAGAGTGGCCGGCAGAGGCAGAGGGAGAAGCAGGCTCCCTGCCGAGCAAGGAGCCAGATGTGGGACTTGATCCCAGGATGCTGGGATCATGACCTGAGCCAAAGGCAGCCACTTAACCAACTGAGCCACCCAGGCATCCCACATTGAGTCATTTTTATAATAGTTGTTTTATTTTATTTTTATTTTTTAAATTATGTTCATGTAGCCAACATAGAGTACATCATTAGTTTTTGATACAGTGTTCAGTGATTCATTAGTTGCGTATAACACCCCATGTTCATCACAACATGTGCCCTCCTTCATACCCATCACCCACTTACCCCATCCCCTGAACCCCCTCCCTTCTCTAACCCTCTGTTTGTTTCCTGGAGTCCAGAGTCTCTCATGGTTTGTCTCCCTCTCTGATTTCTTCCCATTCAGTTTTCCCTCCCTTCCCCAATGGTCCTGTGTGCTATTCTTTATATTCCATATAAGAGTTGCATGTGATAGTTGTTTTAAAGTGTATTTCAGGGGGCACCTGGGTGGCTCAGTGAGTTAAAGCCTCTGCCTTTGGCTCAGGTCATGATCCCAGGGTTCTGGGATCGAGCCCCACATCGACTCTCTGTTCAGTGGGGAGCCTGCTTCCTCCTCTCTCTCTGCCTGCCTCTCTGCCTACTTGTGATCTTTGTCTGTCAAATAAATTAATTTAAAAAAAACTTTAAAAACAAAACAAAAAATAAAATAAAAAAATAAAATGTATTTTAAGGGGCACCTGGGTGGCTCAGTCAGTTGAGTGGCTGCCTTTGGCTCAGGTCATGATCCTGGGATCAAACCCTGCATCAGGCTTCCCTGCTCAGCGGAGAGCCTGCTTCTCCCTTTCCCTC
Source organism: Enhydra lutris kenyoni (assembly GCF_002288905.1). Taxonomy (NCBI): domain Eukaryota; kingdom Metazoa; phylum Chordata; class Mammalia; order Carnivora; family Mustelidae; genus Enhydra; species Enhydra lutris. Next base: position 5,603,162 of record NW_019154102.1, on the reverse strand, counting down.
TGCCTGCTGCTCTCCCTTGTGCTCTACTTGTGCTCTCTCCCTATCTATCAAAGAAAGAAATAGAATCTTTTAAAAAATGTGTTTTAGATAATTCTAACTTCTCTTTCACCTTGGTATTGGCATTTGCTGATTGCCTTTTTTTGTTTTTCATTCAGTTTGAGATCTTCTTGGTTGTTGGTATGAGAAGTGATTTTTCAGTTAAAACCTGTATATTTTAAGCATTTTATTTTGAGGCTCTAGATTTTATTTATACCTGTCTTGTCTGGCTTCTTCTCACACTGTTCTAACAGGAAAAGTGAGAGCACTGTCTCATTATTGTCAGGCAAGGTAGAAATACGGGTTCCTATTTGGCTTCCATTGGTACCCACCTTAGAGGACTTTTTATTACTTCTGGGTTGAGGTAGGATTCTGCTTATTCATGTGATTGCCATTGACATTGCAGGAAGAGGGTGTCTCTTACTGCTTGGAAGGGATGAAAGTCTTGGCTTTCTCCTTAGCTTCTTGTGACACCACCCTGAAGGAGGTGGAGGGTTTGGTGATGGTTGGGATGCCTTGTTACAGGGCAGTGAAGGTATAAATCTAGGGTCTTTGCTTGGCTTTCTCACTATTCCAGTGAGTATGGTGGGGGTGTCTCATCTCAGTCTAACAAGGGATGAAGTCTAGGCTACCCACCAAGTCTTTATTGGTAGGGGGAGGAAGTGGGGCAGAATCTTTTTTTGTTGTATTTTGCTAAAATGGAGTGGTTATTGCTAAAAGATTGAAAAAGAAATTTTGCTAGACCTCTCCTGGTCCTTTGACTAGGTAGAACAGTTTTTTGTTTTTTGTTTTTTTTTGAGGGAGTAAGTTCTGTCTATTGGTACTTCTGGGTTGTCAGCTTTAGCTCCAAATCTGGTAGATAATAGAAACAAAGAAAACCCAGGAAACAAAGTACAGTCTTGTTCCTTGAGATTCAAAAGTCACTAGCCATTCTGACTTCTCTTTACCTTTCAGAATTTTCTTTGTTTGATTCGTTTGATCAATACTATTTGGGTTTTTAGTTTCGCTTGGCTTAGGAAATAGGGAAGAGTATGTTTAATCCATCTTCCTAGAAGGAGAGGTCTTATAGGTGATTCTGGAAAACCATGGTATAGCTTCTTAGGTTGCAGTACCAAGTTGACATTCTATTATGACATTTAGAATTTCCTAGGTTAAGTCAAGTCATTGATGTCAAAAGATCTTGGGGTGATTATAAGTTTGATTGAATTCTAAGCAATTTTGTCATGCTTTTAACAATAAGAAATTATTCATAGTCTTGACCAAAATCATTTACTTGAAATTCTACTCTTTAATAACTAAATCTTTTAATGTTTTTTAAAAAAGTAAGTACTAGTGTATAACAGTATAAGTGGGAGTATTTTTTAAATACTCTGGAGATTTATTTTTATCACAATTTACAAAGTTTGCTGTGGCTAGAAATGTGTATTTGTAAGTCCCAATCATTTTGACATGATGGGGTTTTTGACTGAGCTTCTAAGTGTGTGACAGAAATCATTGAAAAAATTTTTAATGTTTTTCTTTTCTTTCTAAGCCAGGGGGAAAAACCCCCTACTTTTGTTCTAACTCCAAAGCCAAGATGGAGAGTTTATTTCTAAAAATTTAAGATCTTTGCAAGCCTGCTTCTTGTAATTGCCTTCTAGGGTATATTACTCTCTATATGTATTGGATTTGGAAAAGATTTCATTTCAAATTTGGGAGATTGGGAAGTTGAGTTCAGTTTAATACTTGACCTTCAGATATACTGATTGCCATAGCAGTCCTTTTGTACTCCAACTCCATAGAAGGTTCTGGATCATTTGCACTTCCTTTCACTATTTTACTTGCAAATTTAGAGTATCAGGATCTGTATCATTTTTCTAGGTTCTGCCATCTTCTTAGTTTCCACAAATATGTGTGAAAATTCAGTCCTACAGTAGATAACTTGCAAGTTGAGTGTATGAAACTTACTTGATTTTTGTTTTGTCTCTTTAATCTGGCAGAATTCAACTCTAATACTTTGTTATTTCCCCAAAGCCAAGTTAGCATCCATAGCATTGGCCAATAACTTCCCAGGTAAATATTCGTGAATCTTTTACCTTGCCTGGAATTCAGTTCCTATGATTAAGATAAGTGATATTTCCTGTCACTTCCTCCTGAGTGAGTTTATCTCTGTGTTCTAAGACAAAATTAGCTTCTTTCTTTCTTTTAAATCTCTCTATCCTGTTTTACTCCACCCACCATACAGACAAAATATATGTGGATATCTTCTTAACAATACTGACTGTTGCCTGGACTCCTGATTATGTCTGGCCCTGGATGCCATGCCTTTGGGCTGTACCCACTTGCTGATACTCTGACTTTTCCCTTGAACACTGCTGTCTTTGAAGTATCTGGAACATAACTGAGCTTTCTATACTCTGAACATTTTCTAAATCCACTGCTCAGGGATAATTTTGTTATCATGCTTAAGTTCTATCTAACATGGAATTTTAGATTTCAGTGAAACTGGAGAAAATCTTATAAAGATCCCAACCAAAGGAGGGCCAAATCAGTTTGATAAATTTTCTACACACTCAGCTTTCCTTTTTAAAATTCATAGTGGCCTAACCATGACACATTCTTGTGGTTCAGCTGTTCTGGTATCTTCTGCCACCTTGTACATATGTTCCTCTCATAAATTATTTCACGTTTTGGTTTTAGATTTAAGAGTTTCACATGTTGGTTTAGATTTTGAGATCATAATTTTGTGGCTGAAAAACACAGTGCCACTTATTCAGGAGGCCATAACGTATGAAGCAATGTGTTCCAACTCTGGAAGCACAATGCCTAGGTCAAAGCTTGCTGTCATCTCTTCCTAACAGGGTAAACTTGGGCAAGAGATAGAATCTCTCTAAGCACAGTTATTACAAGCTGGGGATAACAATAATAGTGTAAAAATACTGCTTTCATGTATTAGATTTTTAATGAAGATTAAATGAAATACAGTGTACAAAGGAAAATATGGATACACCTGGGTGGTTTAGTTGGTTAAGCATCTGACTGTAAATATCAGCTCAGATCTTGATATCAGAGTTGTGAGTTCAAGCCCTGCATTGGCTGCACACTGGGGATGGAGCCTACTTAAAAAAATAAAGGAAAATATGTAGCAGAGTTCCTAGCAAAATAGCAATTTCTAAATAGATGCTATGATTTTTTTTTATTATTTATTTATAGCAAAAATTCAAACTTAGAATTCTGGCTAACCGTGACACTATCAGTTAACCTTACCAGTCATTAAGGTTTGATTAGTTTTCCATTTAGCAAATAACTAAAAACGTCTGTTTACTAACTATCCACTACGCACCTGCAGGATAGTCCTCTGTCAACAATGAATCTAGATTTTGGTTACAGTTATACATGGAACTTCACTTCTAGTAGTAAGCACCAGTGTTCTCAGAGCGTATTACCAGGGAAGGTAATAGAAATGTAAGGTTTTGGGCTCCACTTGGACCTACTGAATCTAAAACTCTAGGGGTAAGTTTAACAAGCCCTGCAGGGGACTCTGAGGTCCCTCAAGTTTGAGAAGTGCTATCACACTGAGGTTTAAACTGCTCCATGAATTTTCTGTATCATAGCTCTGGTTCCATCATTCACTGTTCTTCCTGCTGTCGTGCTCATTACATGCCTTTAGCTGGTTTGGAAACTAATAGGCTCACCATAGAATTAAATGTTTGTTAGATCTGGGTGGAAAAACATTTTTGTGGTGGGGGGGTTTCCTTATAGGAACAAAGGTTTAAAGATGGGGGAAAATTAATGACTGAACCAGACAGTCACATTTCCTGGGAATAATCATTGAAATTATCTTGATTATTTTATTTGATTATTTGTTTTATTGTTCAGTAATAACAACCAAGGCATCATGATCTTCATTTTCCTTCCTCAGAAATAATCCTTGAGAAATCAGGATTTGTTAGTGTCTATGACTGCCTTGTGGATTGTCATTTTAAAGAGCTTCTCATTTCATCTTAGTATTATCCTCCTCTGTTTTTTTGTTAGTATTCCAGTGCCTACTTCAACACATGCATAAACTTAGAGCGACTGCTTTAAAAGCATTTTGGGTACAGCTTGGTCAGTTGTCAATACAATTTCGTTTATTCTGAACAGATAATTTCTGGACAAATAGTAATTCAGTCGCTGAAAGCTATGGTCATGTTTTCCTATTTTTCTAAGCATGCAAAGTGAAACATAAACATTATACAGCATTGTGAAAAGAAATACTGGATTTTATATAAATTTTGTATATGAATTCTTGAGAAATAGTGTGTTCTTTCCATTACATGAGAATCCTAATATATTGGAAACACAAGAAGAAAATTAGCTGCAGGGCAGGCAGACCTGCTTCACATCAGTTCTGCAACCTCCTTGCTATGGAGTTTGTATGCTATATTTTTTTAATATAGCAAACCTTTCATTCCTCATATTTAAAATGAAGGCAGTAAGGCCAATTGTAGAAACTGTTCAGGATTAAATGAGAGAACATAGGTAAAATATCTGGCATAGAGTAAGAGCTCAAGAAATACTGTCATTATGCCTGAGGCATTTTGAACATCACATAGTTGTGATTTGCATTTAGTAATTCTTACAATTAATAAGGCAGTTGATAGACATTTCATTTGTGGTTCCTTATTTAAGTCTTGGGATTTTTTTGTGAGATGGATAGCATGGATCTCTTTATTGCTCTTTTGTTTTGTTTTGAAACAAAAGTGTTTTAATGACAAAATTAAGGCTAGCTTGGACCCTGCTTAATAAAATTTTAGAAGCACTTTTACGAGTAATTGATGTTGGAAGCTATCATAGTTGAAATGTCAGTAGACATGACATACTCGAGGCTTGATAGCTAGTTGTTGGCATGATGTTGCCTGTTGACTATGAGTTGGTAAACTGTTAAAGGCAGGGAGAATTATATCATCTCAAATGTCCTGTGAGGTCCTGCACTATGTGGCCTCTACTTATCTCTGGCTTCCTCTTCTCCACTTACCACCTTACATTTCATGATCCTGCAATGTGCATAATACTGCAGGTTTTATTTCAGCTCTGCTGCTGTTATCTTCCTTGTCTTGAAGACCCTTCCCACTCTTTCCCAACTAATTCTAATTACGAATCACAGAGTAGGAGACACAACTCCTGACCATTCAAATTCGACCTCCTACTCCAACATACGCTAGGATCTCCCAACTGTGCTTCCACATCAAGTTTATGTCATAATTCTGACCATGCTGTGTTACAATGACATATTGACTGTATTATAAAACTCTCGAGTGCTGGGAGTATGTCTTATTTATTTCTCTATTTTCAGTGTCTAGTATAGGGTCTACACATTTTATATGTCCAGCCAGTGCTTATTGGCCTGAGCTGTTATCTGGTTTCTGTGAATTATGTTTTAGATTATCTTTACTTACATGTTGTTATGATCTTTCCCAAGTCTAATACTTTCAGAACCTAATGCCCATGACTCAAGTTTTATTTCTTCAAGTAGCTATAAAAATGGGACTTAGAGTCTAGAGCCCTGAGTTCTTCAGCTTGGCTACCTGAAGTTATGTGCATACAGAAAACTTATGTGGTCTCAGCACCTCAGTTTCTTTCTTAAATTATTTTTGTTGTGGTAAAAAAAATAACACACATGCAGAATAATGCATTCACACAAGGTGTACCCTTATCAAATCAGTGTAATATAAATTTTTTGGTCTCTACTACAAATGTGGGGAAATAGAGCATCACCAGAAGCTACTCTTCTGTCCTGTGCTGCTGCAGCCCTGCTGAAGATGTCAGCAGGAGGGTGTGACCACTAGTTGATCTTTGAGCTAAACCTGGGCAGTTAGAGGCTCTTTACCCCTTTTTGCTGTCCTTGGAATGTATGTACTGTTCATTATTCCCATGTTGAGAACCATCTTCAAGGACATGGCCTTGAGAGAACAGTGTGTTACATGACTGAATGTCATTCAGGCCTTTGTATAATCTCTTAAGATTTTGGTAGGTGGATACAGAAACCTATCATCTTTGCAGTTGCCCAAGAGAAGCCTCATAGGTAAGTTCTCTTGCTTATTAAACCTGCCACCAACCATTAGGGAGTGGTCTCCTTTGTTTGGTCTCTCCTTGCTCTCTGTGTATGGGGTCAGTTTCAAATTTTACCAGAGAAACTCCTGAGTTTGTAAACCAGTAAACCCTTTTCCTCACACTAAAAGTAACCTTGATTCGGACCTTATCAATAATCACTTCTGCATTTTAATTTACATTTTAATAAATAAAATTTTATGTTTATAAATAGAAACATAAATTTTATAAATATAAAAGAAGTGTACATTCTTAAAGGCTTGAGATCAGTTTACCCTCCTTTAGTACTTGATGCAAATGGAAACACACACTGCGCATTATTTTGTATATGGCTGGTATACAGAAATAGACCTGATTTTTTTATAGTGCTAAAAATACCTAAAAATTACCATCTAAACAATTTTTTAGTGAATAGTTTAATACTGTAAAGTATTCTCACAATGTGATAAAACATCTCCAGAACTTCTTCATCTTAGAAATCTGAAGGTTTTTTTTAAATTTTAGTTTTTAAATTTAGATTCAATTAATATAATGTATTAATAGTTTCAGAGGTAGAGGTCAGTGATTCATCAGTCTTATACTCAGTGCTCATCACAACCCATGGCCTCCTTAATGTCCATCACTCAGTTACCCCATCCCCTCACCTGCCTCCCCTCTAGCAATCCTGTTTGCTTCCTATGATTAAGACTCTTATGGTTTGTCTTCTCTGATTTCATCCTGTTCTATTTTTTTCCTCATCCCTTACGATCCTCTGTTTTTCTTAAATTCCACATATGAGTGACACCATATTAACTTTCTCTGATTGACTTATTTTGCTCAGCATAATACCCTCCAGTTCCATTGATATCATTGCAAATGGCAAGATTTCATTTTTTTCATGACTGAGTAGTATTACATACACAACCCCCATATTTTTTATCTATTCTGTCAGTGGACATCTGGGCTCTTTCCGTAGTTTGGCTATTATGGACATTGCTGCTAAAACTTTGGGGTGCAGGGGCCCCTTAGGATCACTACATTTGTGTCTTTTGGGTAAATACCCAGTGGTACAATTGCTGGGTTGAAACCTCCATACTGTTTTCCAGAATGGCTACACCAGCTTGCATTCCTACCAACAGTGTAATTAGGTTCACCTCTCTCTGCATCATCGCTAACATCTGTTGTTTCCTGACTTGTTAGTTTTAGCCATTCTGACTGGTATGAGGTGGTATCTCCTTGCGGTTTTGATTTGTATTTCCCTGATGCTAAGTGATGTGGAACATTTTTTTATCTGTCTGTTGGCCACAAATGGGAAACTTTATATTCACCAAATAGCTTGCCATTCCTCTTTCTCCTGGCTCTTGGTAACCACCATTCTACTTTCTATTGCAATGAATTGGACTACTTTTAGATGTTTCTCTGAAGTGGAATCATACAGTATTTAATTTTTTGTGTGTGCATGTTAGTATTCTGTTTTTCCTTTTACTTAGAATAGTGTCTTCAAGGTTTATCTATGTTGTAGCATATGATAGGATTTCCTTCCTTTTAAAGGCTGATTAATATTTCATTGTATGTATATAGCTCATTATGTTTATCCATTCTTCAGTGCATGGACAGGTGTGTTGGTTTCACTCCCTGGCTGTTATGAATAGGGCTGCCATGAATGTGGGTATGCAAACAGTTCTTTGAGATTCTACTTCCAGTTGCTTCAGATATATACCAGAAATAGAAATTTTCATCATTTTCTTGGTATGGTTTAGTTTTATAGTTTTTGCATAAGTGTGTCATAGCCCTAACCACTAATTTATTGATCAGTTTAATGATCTACTTGCTAGCAATTGGAGTGGGGTACAGTCAACTATTAGCTGGATTTCAGGCAGCAGAGATAGGTAGGATAGGCTGCTCTCATTTTCAAGTTTGATGGTTTTGTAAACAAACAGACATACTGGGAAACAGTAGGAGAGATTTGAGGTCATGTGAATCATGCAAAAAATATGAGGGTAGGATGATTGTTCCTAAATCGTAGTCTGTAGACCCTTTGGGGCCACTGAGACATTTTTCAAAGATTTGTGAGGTTAAGCCTACTTAGTACTAATGATAAGATACTCTTTGCTGTTTTCATTGTGCACTTATGGTGCAAAAGGAACAATAAAACTACTGGTATTAAATTGTATTTTCTACCACCATACATAGGTTATTAAAAGAAAAAAGTGAAGCAGTTAAAACATACACTAATTTTATTAAATTTTGATCCACGAGTACATATTTTTTTTTTTTTTTAAAAAGTGTTACAAATGGAAAAGATGTGTGAAGCATTTCTGTTGCATACTGAAGTATGATGGTTGTCCTAGAAAAAGCACTTGTGTGATTATTTGAGTTGCAGGCTGAAATACCCATTTATCAGGGATCACCATTTTCACTTGAAAGAACTACAAAGTATGGTTATTCATAGTCATGCTTTTGGTAGATAGCCATTTTCATGAAAATGAAGTAAGTTTCTTTAGTAAGCAACTCATAGCAGTTTTTCCCAATGAGGAAATTTGAGATATCAAGTGAAAATTAGAATTTTGGGAAAAAAATTTGCCAATGTGAGTTTCAAAGTTTCCCAATACTTAAAGCACATTTTAAAATAAAGATTTTATTTATTTATTTGACAGACAGAGATCACAAGTAGGCAGAGAGGCAGAGAGACAGGGAGGAAGCAGGCTTCCCTCTGAGCAGAGAGCCCGATGTGGGGCTCAATCTCAGTACCCTGGGATCATGACCTGAGCCGAAGGCAGAGGCCTTAACCCACTGAGCCACCCAGGCGCCCCTTAAAGCGCTTTTTTGATGAGATGAATGGTGATACATACTTCTCTCAAGTTTTAATTTGAATTCCAGTTAGTTAACATATGGTGTTGTTTGTTTCTGGTGTACAGTATAGTGATTGAACACTTCCACACAACACCCAGTGCTCATCACAAGTGTACTCTTTAATCCCCAGTGCCTATTTAACAGATCCCTTCACCACCCACTTCCTCTCTGGTAACTATCAGTTTGTTCTCTGTAGTTAAGAGTCTGTTTTTTGATTTGTCTCTCTCTCTCTCTGTCCTTTCCCCCCCTTTGTTCATTTATTTCTTAAATTCCACATATGAATAAAGTCAGATGGCATTTGTCTTTCTCTGACTGACTTACCTTTTATCGTAATCGTCTCTGGTTCCCATCCATGTTGTTGCAAATGGCAAGGTTTCCTTCCTTTTTTATGAATATTCCATTGTGTGTACATATATAAATATATATACCACAGACCAGTGATAATATTAATAAAAATGATTATTTGATATTTTATAATGAAAAGTGTGAGCATTTGAAAATATGTATATGGTCATTTTCCAAATGACCAAAGCATTGTTGGGTCCCCCCAAAATTGGGTACCCCAGTAATGGGTCTGTGATTAAAGGAGCGAGACTGATACAAAGCGAAGGTCAAGCAAAGCTTTATTTCGCTCCAAGCATCAGGAATCAGACTGACGGTCAAACAGACCGGTCAGGGCCGCCCCTACAGAGAGGATGACCGCTCCCTGCTTTCCAGACTAACTTTTATAGAGCGTAGGCCATGTGGTTGGGCCTGGCCACACACAGGTGACCAATGAGATTGTAACACATACAGGAAACTCCACAGTGATGCTAGGCGACCAACTGAATTACAATTTACCCTAGTAGACATTTGAACCAGCCTATCACCTAGTCCAGAATTGGTGCCCAAAAGGTGCCCAAAGGGTGGGGGCCCATACTCCTTGGTAGCTAGGAGACAGTATGAGCCCCCACAGATTGAATACCTCCACCTGGCCTGACCCACCCTTGTATTTGGACTTTGTTACCTGGGACTGGTTTCCCGGACTTGCTTTTAAATAAGTTCCCCTGGGCAGGGTGGGTGGGGGGGTGGGTGGGGATTGGGGTGGGTGAGGGGGTGGGGGGTTGTCAATTTAAGGTTTACAACAAAATGGCAGTTCAACCAGGGTGGGGCCGCTCTGGCTGAATAGGCCCTTACAGCATGATACACAAAATCATGTGTGCATGAAAGACCCATTGAAAACACTGGATAAACAATTTTAATATTAACAGAGCATGAAAAGATCATTGATATGGCTCTAAATTTGAAATTGCAACTAAACTTTAAGAAACTAAAGATAAGTTGGGATGTATAAAAAAGTAATATTCACGTATATCTGAAATGGCTATTAAAATACTCCTCCCCTTTTCAGCTAAATAGCTGTGTAAGGTTTTCTTAATATCTTTCAACCAAGAGAGCATAGTTCAGTAGATTGAATGAGAAACCAATAGTCTCTTGTTAAGCCTTTTATTAAAAATACATTTGTAAAAATGTCTGAGTGTCACCCTTCTCACTATTTTGGTTTCAAAAATAGGTATTTTTCATAAAGATGTCTCTGATAACAGGCTAAGGGCTACTAGTATTTCTGAAAAAGTTTTAAAGAAGTATATTTAAAACTTTGAATATGGTAAATATCCTAGATATAACCCACAAAATTTTTAGATATAACACAATTTATAACCCACAAAATTTTAGATATAACCCCCAAATTTTTAGTGATTATTAAGAATGTAAAGTGGTCCTGATGGGGTTTTGTAATATAGGTAAATTTCGGTGGGGTGACGTCTGGAACCGACGACCAAGAAAGAATTCTTGAGGCATCTTTGGTACAAAATGGTGGTTTATTAAAACACAGGGACAGGATCCCTGGGTAGAAAGAGCTGCTGCCTTGGGGTTGTGAGGGGTGGCTGATTATATGCTATGGGGTTGAGGAGGTATGGGAAAAGGGAGGTTTCAAAAGGATTTTCATATGTTAAAGAAGACACACAGGATATCAGAGCCCTTGCCATTGTCATGTTAATGTTGTTTTTCCCTCTAGCAAGGCATTAACATGAAGATTGTTGGGAACTTCCTGGAGGAACCTTATATACTTGCTTCAAGTATCTGTCAATGAGCGGCAGATTATAAGGACATTTAATTGTATTTACATTCCATTCTGAAAGCTATTGCTAAGGCTTTTATAAGTAAACTGAGGGAGACTCAAGTCTTGCAGGATTGTGATCTCTACAAGTTAACTATTTGTTTTTCCTTTAGGGCAGCCAGGAATGCCTGAGGAATGTCACATATATCCCAAGGGTGGGGGGCGCGGTTTGTGGGGCTGTCAGCTTCTGCTTTGCTTTCCGCTTGCTTTCTGTTCCCTCATCAGTCCTGAGATGAATGTATTTGAGAACTGCTGGTCTGGGGCAAACAATATATATCTGTTCCTTATTTCTTCTCAGATGTTTCCCTGTAATCTCAGAAATTCTGAAAACCGTATCTTGCCCAGGACAGAGGTTGTGTGAACATACAACCTAGGGCATTTAGAATGGTAAATAGCAGGCATTTTTTTGTGAACGCAGTAAACAAGTAAAACAGATATTTTGTGCCACTGTAGCTTCTATCAACTGTGGATTTTCTGGAGCCTTTTTGTAAATGGGACCCTGCTTTCTGGCAAAGTGTGTGGTGAAAGGCAATAGACTCGATGAATTTTCCAAGTGATATCTATCAACAGGGATTTTATACATTTATACAAACATACAACATCTGTTTTCAGGTATTATTTTAATGAGAGGACTTCTTTGCAGCTTGCTAACAGGATTCTCCGCTTTTATCAACTAGGTAGCATCATCTCAAATATTCAGGAAATTTTTATTATTTAATATTTCTTCTTGGTCTTCAGATTCCAAAATGTTATGCCCGAGTTTTCATGTCCGAGAGACCACCAAGGAGCCAAGCACCGATGCAATCACATGAGGGTTTATTTGACAAGCTTAAGCTTGGGCCCAAGTATACCCGACACAGTGGAGTAGGGACTTGGACCCCGAACCAGATTACAGTTAGAGTTCTTAAAGGCAGAGTAGGGGTGGACTCGGTGGTGGGTGAGGACAAAGGGGGGATTAGGGATGGCATAAATCTCTAAGGAATTTTGGAAGCAAGGTCTCCAGGACCTTGAGGGGCTAGCTATTGTTGGGACAAAGGTTATTTATTACCAATAATAAAAATCTTCTTGTGAGACCCTTTAGATGTATATCAGTGGACCATATACTTGGGAATGATTCTGGACACTATCTTGGAGGTTTAGAGAGAAAGGAATTGTTAAAGTAGACTTACAGGATCCTGGTCGGACCTGTTGGGGTAGGGGGTTGGTCAGGCTAGGATTGTCCTTAGCAAAACCTCAAGGTGAGGGCAGTTAAGTCCCCAGGGGAGAGCCACTCTTGTCTGTTTCAAGGGCTTGTCAGTAGGTAAGGAATTTTAATGATTTTCTTCTGCCTCTGTTTCCCACATCAGCTAAACTTGAGGTGGGATGGCCTTAATTTTCTTGGCCTCCACACAAAACACTTGGACAGAGAGTTGAGTTTTATTCTTTACCCTAGAATACTGATTTTGTGTTTAACCACTTTCCAAGTAAAGTTTATCTTTGTTTATGGCTTGAAGATTTTTTTAGATGCATCAAAAGAATTCCTGGAATATTTCATGAGTATTAGAGAGGTGCTTTTATTTCTTGACTAAATAAAAATTGGATAAAATTCATTGTGATATACTCTTACCCTAAATGTGGCATATTGATAACTAGCACATTAGAGAATGAATCTCACAATTCTATGCCAAAACCCAGAATTTTTTTTCTTTAGAAAGAGAACAAGAGAGCCTAGGGATGTGCATGTGAGTAGGGGGAGGGGCAGAAGAAGTGGGAGAGAGAGAATCCTGAGCAGGCTTCCTGCTGAGCACAAGGTGGGGCTCTACCTCACAGCCCCAAGATCATGGCCCTGTAATCTACACCTGAGCAGAAACCAAGAGTTAGGTGCTTAACCAACTGAGCCACCTAGGTGCCCCCCAAACCTACAATTCTTAGAGGGTCTGTATCTAGATCATTATGTAAGATCTCTGCTAAGTTTAAATTCTTCCTATTACCGTTTTTTGAGAGCTATTGTGATACCAAGCTATATATTTCTGTAGCTAACATATGTACTCTCATTGGAAGAAACTTAAATGAACAGGAAATAAAAATGGTATATGAATGAAATATTTGAGAAAATAAATGCAGGTTATGTCCATTGTTTACACTTTTATTTTCTGAGATTTAAAACTGAAGCCTTGAAGCAATACTAAAACATAAAGTTGATCATTTAGGTTTTACTATTTGAGAAAACAGAAACCACCAATTTAACCATGTGCTTATCAGTGCAAGCCATTGAAATTACTACCTAGTTCTAAGTTTAGAACATAGATTGAAAAATTCCTACATCTAAAAACTATATTTTTTTCCGCCTGTAAGAACTGTCACAGGAACTCAGGTAAATATTTTCTTTCCTTTTAAAATTTTCAATTGCAAGTGCTCAAAACACTGTTGCATAAAGTCGTCATGATATAGTCCTGGTCCCTCTGGCTCCATCATTCCCCACTCCTCCAGGTATACCCAGTATTCTAGTTTTGTTGAATTCTTTGAAATTTCTGAATGTACCATTCTTTTTCTTTATATAAAAACCCACTTCATATATGTTGTTTTCTCTGCCTAAAATACCCCCTCATACTTTTCTTTCTGGCCAACAGCTAGTCATTTTTCAAAATAATCATAATATGACCTAATGCTTATCTGTGCTTAGTATGAACAAAGTACTACTGTTCTAAGCACTCATACATATTTTTATTCATTTAATTGTGAAACAGCTACTCTATAAGTACTGCTGTTGCCTCCATTTTGCAGAAGAGAAAACTGAGGCACAGAGAGGTTCAATGACTAATCCAAGGTGACCCAACACATAAATAGTAGGCTGTGATTTGAACCCAACTGTCCAGCTCCAGAGTCCATTGTTATATAATACTGTCAGTTTTTCTAGAAAACCTTCCATATTGTTTCTGGGAAGAGAAATGGTTTCATTTCTGTTCCTCGTTCATACTTTGGTTACAGCACTTTATCATATTGTTGCCTTTGATAGGGAAAAATTGTACTATAAGATGGCTGACCAGATCAGCAAGGGAATTCCAGTCCCTGTCTCAACGCCCTTCCAGGTTCTTCTTTCCTACCCAGTTTCCCACGTGCTGAAAGTACCAGGTGTGCAGAAATAGAAGGGTACAAATTCCCCTCCCTGCTTGTGCTTGGGGCTCAGACCTTTGGAGAACAACCTCCTCTGAGCCCACTGGTGTTAAATAAACCTCCTGATCCTCCAAAGTCCCCGAGTGCCACTTGGTTCTTCTGCCAGGATCTAGTCCAGGTTCCATAACACCTTAATTTCTTTTTCATTTCTATTTCTCTTAATAGTAGACCGTGACACAATGAAGAGCAGGAATTGTGTTTTATTGAACTTGGTATCTTCAACAGATTACCTGTAGGAGTGCTTGCTTCATAAATGAAATGGCTAGTTGGAAGAAAACAATATTAAACATGTCTTTCCTACTTTGAAATTTGCTCCTAGAGCTCTAAATGGTTTTTACAGACTGTCTTTTTTTTTTTTTTTTTAAAGCAGAACTTCAGTTATCTAATTTGGTAGATTGATTAGAATTGAAGACAACTGGACATCCATCAAAATTTATGAATATCAGAATGATAGAGTCAGAAGCAACCATATAAAGAGGAATGTCTGACACGTTTTTTGTTAAGAATCTGAGCCAGCTGAATGAAGAGAGTTGCTCATTGTCAGAGATTTTTTAGCAAGGTGAGGATGGGAATAGGTTTCCTGACCACCAGAGTGAATTTTTTAAAAGAATAATGTGGAACTTCATCCATAAGCTCTACAGCTGTAAGTTAGTATTCTCAGTCTCTGAGCTCAGGTCTTGTTTTAGCCCCATGGTTAATGCAGTATGTGCATTTTTAAGGAAACAGTTCTGAAGGATTGGGTGTTTTGTTTTTTTTTTTCCTCCCCTGTTTTTTGTTTTTTAACAGGTCAAACCTGCTTTGTTAAAATTTTCTCTTCTGTCAAACAAGTTCCACATTTACAAATGAATTCCTTTTTGATTACATAGAAATGCTTCCATGCCATCTCATTAAAGATGAATATTTCTCTCTTTAAATTTTGAAAGTAACTGGAATATGAACTGCTAAAATCCAGAAATGCTGTTACAGGAGTGGATTTTCTTTAAATTTGGGCTAAAAGAGAAAATGCTACCTTTTTGGAAAAAGACTTTTTTTCAAGTTATCATTTATAATTAATTTCATTAAGTCTTTACTAGTGGGGATACTTGGGGCAAATGAAATATTTGAATAAGAATGTGTAAGGACTAGAAGGGAAATGGAGGGGGGTGGTAAGAGAGAGAAGGCTGGGAGAGTTTTCTGTCAAAACTAAAAGGAGATCTCCTGGAACAGACTGTAACTCTAATAATGACATAGATTAGAAGGTATATGAAACCTACAGCTGCCTTGCTGTCTATGGAGGCCACGGTTAATGCAGGGGCTATAGTGGCTCAACATAACTTGATTAGAATGGGCAAATACATGATTCAAAAGAACTAAAACACTAAGGTGCCATTAAAATGTACATGAGAGTTTGCTCATAGTACAAATAAATCCTCCTCCCTATCACTTTAAGTGATCCAAAAGATTTAAATTCACCTTAAAAATCGAATAGGTTTTGACATAGTAAGAGGACTGCTCCTCTATACTACCTAAGAAATCTGAAGAGTGTTTAGGTTCTTTATTTAAAAAGGAGAGAATAAAGTAATTGCAATGTAAATCCCCAAATTTTATGTGCATATGCATATATTCCAGTCTCTTCTCAACAAAATGTTTTGAGCTCCTGGGTATAAGAAGAGGTAAAAGATTTTCCTTTTGTGTTCATTCAAATAGTACCTTTGTTCAAAGGTACACTGACTCCAAGTGGAAATCCATGTGTTTAATTGGGATTTGCAGTAGATAAGATCTCTTTTTCCTGTGGATTTTTAAAAGCTGCTGTCTTGATTTCTCTTTAATTTCTATTTCTCAAAATAGAGTGGAGTCCCTTTAGGGACAAATCTGGTCTCTATTTCCGTGGAGAGTCTGCTGTGGAAAGTCAACAATATATTTTTAGTGCAATCTCATTGCCTATAGACAAGAAATAACATTTTCAAAAAAATTTTTGAAAGATACTGTTTGAAGGAAGGATTGGGATTTTCTCTGTATACTGTATTTTGTAAAAAGGCACAGGCTCTTGCTGTTAGAGAAGGAAACTCCAACAGGCAGAAAAATACAGATATTCTTGTAGGGACACACAGGAAACAAAAGTGAATGAGTCTTGCTGGTTCTGTAAATAATTCAGTCAAAACTCATCTGTACATAGTACTTTCTGTTGAAACAAGGAATTCCTCATTCTAACACTGCATGACCTGCCCTGAGCTGTAGAAACATGGGAACCAAAACAAGGAGTTGTAATATGGGAATAAAAAAGAAATAGTGGAGAGGAAAAGAAATAAGAAGACTGGGGCTTACACCTCCTTTCACCATTCATGTAACTCTAGACCTGTCTGTGAAGTATATAGGTAGTGGTATTTCCTATACTCATGTCATGGAATTATGGTAAGGATACTATAAAGAGATGCCACGTATTGGAAAAGAAACAACAGTCCGCAAATGGAGTCATTTGTGGTAAGACCCACATCAGCAAACCAAGACTTAATACTTAGGCAATTGCAGTTTCAATGCCTCCCAGGAATGTACTCTTAACCAGTCAGTCTCTACTTTACTGGTCAGCACGAGTGAGGTAATCCAAGTGATAGGCTCTTTTCATCCTCCAGAGGTGAGATAATCTAGATTTTCTTGGTCACTGCCACCCTTCTGCCTGTGGAGGACTTGAATTTCGTACAGCTCCTTGAAACTCCTTTCTGTTTACTAGATGGGATGCTGCCTGATTCACAAATCCTTGAATAAAGTCAATTTGATCTTTAAATTTACTCAGTTGCATTTTTTAATACCTGAAAAATTAGCGGCAGAGTATAACTATAATACTCTTAATTATTTTTTTTGTTAGCTATACTCTGGTACCTTTCAGTGATTTGAAGAACATAAAGGTCACGTCCCGTTTCAGGAAATCTTGTGTATAACCAAAGATTTCCAATGCCCAGATAATGATTGCCACAGTCTGATTTCCAGGAAAACCTAATTCTGGCAGGTTTTGAGCTGTAAAAGCAAAAGTAAATAGCACTTGGGGCGCCTGGGTGGCTCAGTGGGTTAAAGCCTCTGCCTTCAGCTCAGGTCACGATCTCAGGGTCTTGGGATCCAGTCCCGCATCGGGCTCTCTGCTTAGCGGGGAGCCTGCTTCCTCCTCTCTCTCTCTCTGCCTGCCTCTCTGCCTACTTATGATCTCTGTCTGCCAAATAAATGAAAAATAAATAAAATCTTTAAATTGAACCATTTGCTTAAAAAAAAAAAAAAAGTAAATAGCACCCAAGAGCAGGCAAGTTTTGCTGAATTCAATTCTGTAGTGGACATGGACACCTCTCCTAAGCTTTCTCTGTACTATGCTGATCTATTTCAGGACAGGGTAAGTGTGCTCAAGATTTCAGCAGCTTTAGTCTCTTTATCCTTATGCCATTGTTTCTAGCTGCCCCGGTTGTTTAATGAAACTGCTGATTAAAATCACTTCTGGAAGACAGGAAGATGAGGCAATAAAAGTCAGGACCATCATTCCTCAGAGACTCTAGACTGTTAGAAAAAAGGGTAGAATAGGTAACCCAATGGACTTTTTTATAGCCCAAGGCTAGATGGTTTCTTATTGATCTGATATGAAATAGAATGTTTTCTGCCTTTGAATTTCTTTAGAGTTTTAAGCATTTAAACCATGTAGAATTACCAAGAAAAGATTTTTTTTTTTTTTTAATACATAAGAACTTAAAAGAAGAAAAATGGAAAAAAACCCAAAACATGCTTGAGGGATTTTTGTATGTATCCACTTATGAGCAAACCTGTCCTTTCTGATAGGGCACCATAAGTCAAATTATCTAGCATGCAAGCAGATCATTTTCAAGAACTGAAGAAAAAGTTATGAGGGAGGGGAGGAAATGCATCATACTTTTAGATGAAAGGAGAGATAGTGTTAGTTTTTGTAATAGTCCTAATCATCTTATAGATTCTCTTAAAAGAAATATACACAGAAGATACAGGCTAACAATGAATTATATGAATCTTAGGTTCAGGGATTTGAGAAGACTAGACAGGGAGAATTCTGATTGTTATAATTAAATCAAATAGATGGTACCATTCAGTATGTGCTACCTCATTATTAACTAACTTTATTAATGCTTTTATGAGCTAAAGTAGGATAGCCAAAGAATATTATTATAGAATGAATTAGGAAACAGAATACATAACATGGTAGATAGGAGGAATTGGTGCTCTTATAGAAAGACTAGGTTTTCAGACTAATATTTCTATGTAATTTCTTCTTTCAACTGAAGTTGCTTCATCTTTAAAATGGGATTGAAAACATTTTTCTTAATGCAGAAGGCTGCCTCAGAAGTGTTCAGGATTATAACTTTCATCTCTATGATCTATTTCATGTCTGAATCAGAGCAAAAGGCCATTTTCATTATGCTACCATTAAATGAGATATATTAAGAACTTTTTCCCAGATCACAGTCTAAGTAGAACTCAAGGTAATATAGGCCCACTTCAGGGATACTGCGTGTTGGGTTTCAGACTACTGCAATGAAGTGAATATTTCAATAAAGTGAGTCAGATGAATTTTCTGGTTTCCTTCTGCACATAAAAGTTATGTTTACACTGGACTCTAGTCTGTTAAGTGTGCAATAGCATTTTATCTAAAAATGTATATACCTTGATTAAAAAATACTTTATTTCTTCAGTATTGCTGGTGGAGGGTCTTGGCTCATGCTGATGGCTGGTAGGGTGGTGATTGCTGAAGGCTGGGGTGGCTATGGCAATTTCTTAAAATAGTATAACTGTGAAGTTAGCTGCACCTATGGACTCTTTCTTTCACGTGAACACTTAGAAGCTCTAGTAGGGTTATTAATTGGCTGAATTTCAATATTGTTGTGTCATAGGTAATGGAGAGTCCTGAGGAGAGAGACAGAGATGGAGAACAGCTGGTCAGTGGAGCAGTCAGAACTCAAACATTAATCAATGAAGTTCACTGTCTTAGATGGCTTGTGACACCCCCAAAACAGTTACTGTAAGAAAGTCAAAGCTCACTGATCACAGACAATCATAATAAGTAAAATAATAATGAAAACGTTTGAAATACTGTAAGAATGACTAAAATGTGACAGAGACATGAAGTGAATAAATGCTGTTGGAGAAATGGTGCCAATAGATTTGTTTGATGCTGGGTTGTCATAAACCTTCAATTTGGAAAATGCAGTATCTACGAGGTACAATAACATGAGTAATGTTCTTAGTTTCAATGAGAATGAAACTGTAGCTCTTTTGAGAGTTCACAGTCATCTGCCTTAAGTACATCAGGCCTCTCTGGCTGATACAGGACTTGCCTTTAATTATATACTGGCGGAATATGATTTTTTTAAGTTCATTTCCAGACAGCCTGAGGTTAAAATATATTATAGTTTGGCATTATTTTAAAAACTGCCAGTTATAGATTTGTCCATTTGTTTATAATTCTTTGAAATACTTGAACTCCTTGAAACTTTAGAAAACATGGAGAAGGTGACTGTTCTGAGTAGAAGTGTACCCACTGCACTCGAAAAGCACAGTTAGCGATTTCATAATTAAATGAATTATGCACAAAGTATTCAAAAGTCAAGTTCAAGCTCAATAATTAACAAAGAAAATTTTATAACATTTTGTTTTAACCATTTTATAAAATCTTGGTTACTATGCTTTTTATTGTAGTATTTTCCTTTGCTGAGCTAGTGTTTCAATATAATTTTTTTTTTTACTGGTAATAATTGATATTTTTGAGTTGAGGTAGGATCCTTACCTTTATTTCCTCATTAAAAGATACATTCTGCTGTACCAATTAATACTCCCACCAATAGCTTATGAGGAGTATATTCTTGTTTACATCCTTACCAACATTAGTTACTTCTTATCTGTTTGAGTCTAGCCATTTTGATTGTTGTGAAGTGATCTCATTGTAGTTCTGAATTGCATTTCCCTGATGATTAGCCATGTTGAACATCTTCTCATGTGTCTGTGGTCCATCTGTATATCGTCCTGGGAAAAATGTCTATTTAGATCCTTTGGCCATTTTTTAATCATATTTTTTTGGGTGTTGAGTTGTATGAATTCTTCATATATTTTAGATTTAATCCCTTATCGAATACTATTTGCACATATCTTCTCCCATTCAGTAGGTTGCCTTTTTGTTTTGTCCATGGTTTCTTTTGTTGTACAAAAGCTTTTTATTTTGAAGTAGGCTCTAATTTATTTTTGCTTTTGTCTCCCTTGTGTTGGGAAATGTACCTAGAAAAATGTTGCTATGGTCAATGTCCAAGAAATTACTGCCTATTTTCTCTTGTAAGATTTTTATGGTTTCAGGTCTCATGTTTAGACCTGAATACTTAATCTATTTTGAGTTTCTTTTTGTGCATGATGTAAGAAAGTGTCTCATTCTTTTGCATGTAGCTATCTAGTTCACCCAGCACCATTTGTTGAAGAAACTCATTTCCCCACTTTATATTCTTGCCCCTTTGTCATAGAATAATCGAGCATATTAAGGGTGTATTTATTTCTGGGCTCTCTCTCATGTTCCATGTGTGCATTTTTGTGTCAGTACCATACTGTTTGGATTAGTATAGGATTGTTGTATATCTTGCAATATGGAGTTGTAATATCTCTAGCTTTGTTCTTTCTTAAGATGGCTTTGGCTATTCAGAGTCTTTTGTGGTTCCATGAAAATTTTGGTATTATTTGTTCTAGTTCTGTGAAAAATCCTATTGGTATTTTGATAAGGACTACATTGAATCTCTAGATTGCTTTGGATAGAATGGGTATTTTAACTATTTTGTCCCAATCCATAAGCATAAAATGTCTTCCTATTTGTGTCATCAGTTATTTGTGTCATCACTGATGAATTTCTTTCATCAGTGTTCTATAATTTTCAGAGTACAGGTCTTTCACCTCATTGGTTAAGGAAGATTTGTCAAAAAATTAAAAAAAAAAAAGAAATACTATGTAACTCAATAATTCTACTAATAGGTATTTTACCCCCCAAATATGAGAGCATGAATTTGGAAAGATATGTACCCCATGGTTCTTACAGCATTATTTATAATAGCTAAGATATGAAAGCAATCCAAATATCTATTGACAGATAGATGAGGAAGATGTGGTATATATCTGTGTGTACATGTATATATACATACAATGGAATATTATGCAGCTATAAAAAAATCAGATCTTGCCATCTGTGACAATGTAGGTGGACCTGGAGGGTATAATGCTACATGAAAGAAGTTAAACCAAGAAAGAAAAATAATATATGATGTCACTCATATGTGGAATCTAAAAAATCCAAATGAATAAACAAAGAAAAAGCAGAATCAGACCTGTAAATACAGAGAACAAACTGATGATTGCCAAAGGAAGGGAGGTAGGGAATGGGCAAAATGGATGAAGGGGAGTGGGAGATACAAGCTTCCAGTTGTAGAATGAAAAAGCTGCAGGAATGAAAGGCACAGCCTAAGGAATATAGTCAAATTATATTATAATATGTTGTTGTATGGTGACACATGGTAACTACACTCATGAGCATAGCATAACATAGAGATGTATCACTGTTGTATACCTGAAACTAAGATTGATTCTGCCTTTTACTTATTATGCAAAAAAATAGTGAAGACATTCTTATTGAAAACTGTGATCCTCCATTGTGTTCTCCTTACTGACCTAGTGTAACCCTGGATTGGGGGGTATCATTCCAGCTTATATACAAATGCGTGCACATACCCACCCACATACATACATATGTATATATGTGTGTATATATATAAATTATGCATCTTTAAAAGCAAATGCATTATGACTTGCATTTTTAAATGATGACTACGGCTTGCAAACATTTCTATTTTAGAATATATCCATTCAGATGTTTAGTTCTTAAAAAACGTGATCCGATTATATATTGCACTGTTACACTGTTACTGTTTTTGTTCAAGAATATTTCAGGCGTATCTCTTCAGGTTAATGCATACAGAATGAATGCCTCATAATTGATGTAGTCATTCACCTATATAAGGGACAGTTAAGCTTTTTCCAATTTTTACTGTTATGAAATCTTTTTAATGCTGCTTTTTTACCACGTGGAACAATATTTGGTATAGACTATTACATGTAAAAAGTAAAAGGCAAAGGGCATGAATATTATAAATTGTGTTCGATAGCACTATGTTGTTCTGGGGAGGGCTTCACTAATTGACATTCCTACCCATAGTATGTAAGAATGCCTGATCCCCACATCCTTCCTTTACATTAGACATCATTGGTCATCTTAGTTTTTGCCAACCTGCTACAACAAAAATAATGCCTTATTATTGCTTTAATTTACCTTTCCATAACTACCAATAAATTTGAGAATCTTTCATTTTTATATTTGTTCTGTATATTACCTTTTCATAACATTTATCTTTTCTATTCAGTTATCGATCTTTTTGATTTAAAGAAGTTCTTAATATAATTCACATCAGTTTGCTACTTGTTTCTTATTTTATAAATGGTGTCCTTTAAATCTTGAATAATCAACTCTTCTCTATCTGGAATTTGTTTTTGAGTATGGTGTTATAGGTATAGTTAGTATTTTCAGATGTGGTTATTAAATGTGCTGTGCTTTTCCCACAGGTTGATTGTAAATATTAAAATTGAGTAAGCAGATTTTACAGTATTAGGAGTATGTAAGTGTTGGTTCACTGTAAAATGAGTATATTTGGGCTCTCAGGTAAAGAAATGGAATCTGTTGATACTAACATCATGCCTCTCAAAGGAATGTGATACCAAGCACCAAGAATTCTGTCTCTCTCACTCGCTCTTTCTTTGTAATACTCAACACTTGCTCAAGGATGATACCATATTTTAGTTGGCCTCATAGCTATTAATTTTTGTATAATAATTTGTTTTTCTTGGTGTTTTTAATTGTCTCTCACATGAAAATATTACTCTGGTTATCAATAGGTTAGAAAGGAAGACAAACAATCAGAATTAAAGCAAATTTTGAAATACCTGACTTTGATCTTTATATGCCTGTCATTAGGACTCAATTAGTAGATGTATATGAAGCATTTCATTTGCTAAGATGTTAAAAATTTTGGATCTGGAGGTACATGTTGGAGCTAGTGTGGTTAAAAGCAGGTCAAAGTCCTCAGTTCTTCTTTGTTTCATCTTAAGAACTTTTTTTTATAACTTCTCGATCTTTACATGTGAACACATTATCAGTAATTTCTTCTGAAACAGGGGGGTTAGGTAGAAACTGTCTTGCATTCCCACTGAAAGGTGAGCTCTAAATTGGGTGGGACCCTACAGAAGCTATTTGTTTCTTGGTGGGGCATAAGGGTAAGGCACTGGGAAAAGTACATTCTTCCCAGGTGGCTCAGAGAAATGAGAATGATGTTTTAGAAAAAGCCATTAAATCTTTGAAAAGACTTACCAGTATAACAACGTGACTATTATGTGGCACAGAATAATGTATAGTAAGGCCTTTCAAAATCAGGCAATTGCCACAGTTAGAGTTATTTTAAGAAACTGGAGACTTTCTTAGGTTTCTCAATGCAGCATTATTTTTAAAATGATAGATTACATGTTTAGAATAGGGGCAGGTGGAGAGAGAAATGGAGCATATATTGAGTAAAAAAGTATTTCTAAAAGGTCTGTCCTGAAAGATAAAATGAACTAACATGCTGGTTGGGATCATTTGCTGCAATTTTCTCCTCTGGTTTCCTGTTACTGAATGGTCTACTAACTCTTTTTCCTACATATGGATTGGAGATCTTTGCCAATATTCCAACACAGGGGTCGGCCCTCATCTCATTTACATCGCTTTCCTGCTTAAAACAAACAAGTCACAAACCCTGAATTGAAATTCATTCTCTTTGGATGGGTTGGGAATCCTATGTCAAGTATCCATGACAGAAATTCACACATCGGGGCATTAATGTCTACTAAGACTAAAGCCTGGCTCCTAAGCTTAATTTCAGTATACTGCAGCATGATTGTTATCATCCTCGTTAAGTAAATTGGCAAGCCATACTGAGGGCTGGGTGCACTTAAATAACAGTCATATAAATTAGACTTTATGAAGCTAGAGTGTTGGTCATGGTTGTCTCTGTTAACGTGTTTATTAAGTCCTGGACAAGCCGCCAATAACTCTGTGCCTCTGCCATTTGAAGTAATGCCAAATTAATGATCTAGGGGAGGAGTAGATAAGGTTGTTAATACACTTTAGTTAATAAATAATTCATTTCAGCATGTCCTCTGAGTTTAACTACTTGGGGTTGGCTATGATTGAAATTACATATCAGCAGGAATGGAAATATTTTCTGTGAAAAAATGATTTGCTGTGATCCTTAAGCTAGTTTTTGTGAGAGAAAATGTGTATTCTCTCACAGAGACCACTGTTGATCATTTTAAAAACAATCCAAATAATGGAGTAACTTGTCACATTTTTATAAGTTGACATTTAGGGGTATTTTTGATTTAAGAGTGACAATTAAAAGATAGGTTTAATGCCATGTTAGAAAAAAATGGAACCTCTAATCTTATGCTATGCAGGATGACAATTATGGAAAAGAAAACAACTTGAAATTATACAATCAATTATGTTTACTTTCAGATACTTTCTGGACACAAGAAAAATAGTAAGCACTAGAATTGTTGGTTTTGAATAACAGGAATAGTATGTGAAAAGGAAAACCACCAATTACCGTATATATTTTTTCATCCTGATACTAACCAGGCCCAACCCTGCTTAGCTTCTGAGATCAGATGGGATCAGGCATGTTTAAGGTTGTATGGCCATAGACTCACCGTTTATTTTTACTTAAAACTTCTACACATTATTTTTATCCCTTTAAAAAAAACCAAAGTTATCTGCAAGCTTAACATTGTAGCAGAATTTATTTAACCTCACATAGATATTATTGTAGTTGTGCACAGTATTATTACAGCTGTTTACAAAAGATGATTGTCTGTATAAGGTAGCTACTCATTATGGTTTACTTGACTGCCTCTCTGGGGTTGTGAGGTAGAACCTGTCTAGTCATGTATGGAGGTGGTGGTCTTCCCTCCCTGGTAGATATTTGTGTGACTTTGGATATGGTCGCATATCCTTATGGGCTTTGGATATGGCTGGTTGTTGGATTGATGTCTAGAGTGATAGCAGCCATCTTATGATCTTGATGTGAAAACTTGTAGATGCAAGCAACATTCTGAAAATGGCAAAGTAGAGACCGACCACTCTGGTCCTTGATGATGTGATTATGTTACTAAATTAACCAACTCTGGACCAATCTCTCTACAGATTCTTGTTATGTCACATAATGAGTGCTTTTAGCTTTCTAAAACTTTAAGTATATTTGATATTCAATGTTATATTAGTTTCAGGTATACACAATAGTGACTTGATAATTCTTTATATTACACCAGGATAAGCTTTTTATTTTGATGCAGTCCCAATGGTTTATTTTTGCTTTTGTTTTCCTTACCTCAGAAGACATATTTAGAAAAACATTACTAAGGCTGATGTCTAAGACATTACTGCCTATTTCATTTTTAAAGGAGTTTTATTTTCTCAGTCTCATATTTAGGTTTTTAAACCATTTTGAATTTATTTTTGTGAAAGGCATTAGAAGGTCCACTTTAATAGGTCCACTTTAATTCTTCTGCTTTTAGCTGTCCAGTTTTCCCAGCACCATTTATTAGAAGAGACTGTCTTTTTCTCATTGTATATTCTTGCCCTTGTACTATAGATTGACCACACAAGTATGCATTTATTTCTGGATTCTCTATTCTATTCCATTGATCTATGTGTCTATTTTTGTGCTAGCTCCATAATGTCTTGATAGCTTTGTGTCTTGAAGTTGAGAACTTGTGATACCTCCAGCTTTGTTTTCCTTTCTAAAGATTGCTGTGGCTATCCAGGGTCTTCTGTGGTTCCATATAAATTTTAGTATTATTCTATTTCTGTGACATATACTATTGACATTTTTGATAGGGAATGTAATTGCTGTTATTCTTTAAGGTCTATCTGTATGGATTTAGATTTTGTTGCTTGTTAGAGTGAGCATTTTCTTTGTCATTGGACTTTTCCCGCTACCTGTGCTAATTTTGTCCTATACATGATGATAGCACAGTGTTGTTTACTACCAGCCACTGGCAGGCCTTGGAACTCTTTCCCTTTAGAATTAGTTTCATACATTTGAGATGAGAGGGTAGTATCACTGATAGCCTTTGAAAATACTGCATCAGGGCACCTGGGTGTTTCAGTGGGTTAAAGCCTCTGCCTTCGTTCAGGTCATGATCCCAGGGTCCTGGGATCGAGCCCCACATCGGGCTCTCTGCTCAGCAGGGAAGCATGCTTCCCCCTCTCTCTCTGCCTGCCTCTCTGCCTGCTTGTGATCTCTGTCTGTCAAATAAATAAATAAAATCTTAAAAAAAAAAAAAAAAAAGAAAATACTGCATCACGAATTTCAGTTCTTGTGAAACATGTGTTCTGATTTGCTTTTACCAAAGGGATCTTTGGTGCAAATGCCAGTTTGGAGGATCCACTTTTCTTCCATGAGGTGCACACTATGTCATGGGAGATGATGGCAGAGATACATCTGGATTTTGAAGTCTTATTTGCAACTCCCACATGAAGTCTTTCCAGCTCTATGAGGTCAAAGAACTTCTTTAAGCTGTTCTTCCAGTTGAGTAATGACCTCATTAACCAGAGCAGCTCAGATTGTGTGTGGTGGAAGGTCAAAACCAAGCTGATTTTCTTATTTTTCTTCCTCCCACCTTATTTTTCAAACTAAATCATTTTAAGGAGTTTAATATGTTTTGTTAACAGTTTTGACTTATCAGAAGTAATCAGGGATTCATACACTGACAAACTCTAGAGTTGACTATGATTATACAGCATAACTAACACAGTCAGCCATCTCATAATTATGAAACTTTTAAGTTTATGGAGTAATGACAAAGTTGCTTTTGTTTCCTTTAGTTATATGAAGATTTTGTCATCAGGAATTAAAATATTGGTCAAGTAGAGATTTAGTTATTCAGTCTTTAAAAAAATATTGATTCCTCATTGTGTTAAGTTGTGTTACACTAAATAGGCAGGAACCATCAGATCTTTAACAGTAATCATTTATTGACTATGATCTTTCATTCTCTAAACTCCTTGGTAAAAAGATCAGACATTTCTCCTGCATTGGGTCCAATTAGAGATGTCTTATTTATCCTTCACAACTCAAACTTAAGACGTCTTTTAAATGGAGATTCTACAATTCCCCTTCCCATACACACTGTCTATGCTAGTGATACGACTAATAATAGTGATAAATAGTATATGCTCAACAACAGAGACTTCCTCTGCTGCAAATGGACTTGACCCTTGTTGAGGGTGGGAGTATGGTCTTATCTCTTGATATTTAGTAGATACTTCATAAATATTTGTTGAAGGAGTTAAGAAAAATGGCCCTGTACACATCCACTTTGAATTCCTATAACATACTATGCAAAGTGATTGTGATAAATCAAAACAACTATCACGTTTTCAGTTGTGCACACACCATTCTCTTAAATCAGTCAGCATGTAGGTGGGATTATCTTCTGGACTGGTGGAGAGTGAACCAATTGGAGAACTTAGTGAACTTAGTGAACTCAGTATCCCACAAAAATAAGGAAAAATGGCAAAGCAACAAAAATGAGCATTTCAGAACTCTGAAAATTAGCCAAAGACATGGAACAAACTTTCATGGATATATTTAAGAGAAAATATTTGTTTTAGGTAAGATAGGAGGTTCCTTGATATTTTAACCTAAAGATAATCCCATCCTCTCCCCTTTTTTAGCTTAGTGGCATGGTAGTTGCCAGTAACCTTGCAAGCAATGAGGACTTACATCTTTTGGAGCTTCATTAAATGTTTTTTCCCTCAGAACACAATAAATACTCCCCCCACCCCAAATTCATGGCTTCCTGGAAAACCTCTTTTTCTAGGGTATTATGGCTATTTGATTTCACTTAGAGCTCAGTTTGGTGGAAATGATCTGTCCCCAAGATGTCACTGAAAATAATAGCAATCTGATAACAACATCACAGCTGTATAAGGCTGTGGTTTTAGTAGCCTTAAATGAGATCTTGAGTGGAAAATTAAGAAAAAATCATAAACTATGACCTACTGGGATTTATCCCAATAATGCAAGGCTGGTTTAACATAAAATCAACATATAAATAGGAAAAAGGACAGAAACTACATGGTCATGTCAATACATGGGGAAAAAAAGCATTTGATAAAATAAAACATTCTTTTATAAAACATTGAGTAAAGTAGATATGGAAGGTAAGTTCCTTAATCTAATAACAGATGTCTTCAATAAACCCCAAATTAACATCATACTTTTTGTTGAAAGCCTGAATGTTTTTCCACTATGATCAGGAACAAAGTAAGGGTATTTGCTCCCACTTCTAATCAGTATTGTATCACAGGTTCTAGCCAGGGAAATTTGGTAACAAAGGAAATAAAAGTCATCCAGATTGGAAAGGAAGAAGCAAAATTATTTGTATTTGCAAATAACATAATATTGTATGTTATAGAAATATGCTCTGAGAAACTCCTAGGAAACCCACTAAAAATTGAACTTACTAACAAGCTACAATCAAAAAGACAAAAAAAAAATGGCAAGTTTGGCAAGCATGTAGAGAAATTGGGACTCTATTGCTGTTGGAAATGCAAAGTGGTATAGCTCTGTTGGAAATGATCTTGTCAGTCCTTGAAAATTTTAAACATATAGTTATCCTATGTCTCAGCAATTCTACTCCTATGTACATTCTCACGACAAATGAAAACCTGTATCTATACAAAAATTTGTACAAACATATCCATTGCAGTATTATTTATAGTCATTAAAAAGTGGAATTATCCCAGTTGTCTATGAACTGGTGAATGGATAAAGAAAATCAAGTATGCTACAAAATGGATAAACCTTGAAAACAGCTTGAGTAAAAGAAGTCTGTTATAGAAAAATAGATATTATATGATTACATGTCTGTGAAATGCCCAGAGCAGGCAAAGTCCTTGTTTTAAAGTCTATTTTGTCTGATAAAAGTGTTGTCTGTCCGACTTTTATTGATTATTTTACTTCTAATTACGTGGAATATCTTCCCTTTCAGTCTGTGTCTTTAGTTCTGAAGTGAGTCTCACTCATAGTTTTGCTTTTTTAATCTATTAAGTCATCCCATGTCTTTTGATTGGAGCATTGAGACCATTTACATTTAAATAATTGTTGATAGGTATGTACTGATCACCATTTCGTTAATTGTTATTTTATTTTATTTTATTCCTTTTCAGTGTTCCAGAATTCATTGTTTATGCACCACACCCAGTGCTCCATGCAATACGTGCCCTCCATAATATCCACCACCAGGCTCACCCAACCTCCCACTGCCCTCCCTTCCAAAACCCTCAGTTTGTTTCTGAGTCCACATTCTCTCATGGCTTGTCTCCCCCTCCGATTTTTCCCAACTTCCTTCTCTTCTCCATCTCCCAATGTCCTCCGTTTTATTCATTATGCTCCACAAATAAGTGAAACCATATGATAATTAATCTCTAAATCAATAAATAATCTCTGCTTGACTTATTTCACTCAGTATTATCTCCTCCAGTCCCATCCATGTTGCTACAAAAGTTGGGTATTCATCCTTTCTGATGGAGGCATAATACTCCATAGTGTATATGGACCACATCTTCTTTATCCATTTGTCCATTGAAGGGCATCTTGGTTCTTTCTACAGTTTGGCGATCATGGCCATTGCTGCTATGAACATTGGGGTACAGATGGCCCTTCTTTTCACTACATCTGTATCTTTGGGGTAAATACCCAGTAATGCAATTGCAGGGTCATAGGGAAGCTCTAGTTTTAATTTTTTGAGGAATCTCCACACTGTTTTCCAAAGTGGCTGTACCAACTTGCATTCCCACCATCAGTGTAAGAGGGTTCCCCTTTCTCCACATTCTCTCCATCACTTGTTGTTTACTGTCTTGTTAATTTTGGCCATTCTAACTGGTGTAAGGTGGTATCTCAAAGGTCTTTCTTCTCCTCCTGGGACCCACCCCCGACCCCATAATGCAAATGTGGGTCCACTTGATGTTGTTCCAGACATCTCTTAACCTGTCCTCATTTAATTTTTTTTTCTTTATAGCTTGAACACTTTCTGTACCCTGTCTTTCAGATCTCTGATTTCTTTCCTCTGTACCTTCTAACCTGCTATTGATTCTCTAGCTTATTTTTTATATCAGTAATTGTATTGTTCACCTCTGATGGTTCACCTCTTTGTTGAAATTCTCACTGAGTTCATCTATTCTTAAATCCATTGAGCATCTTTATGACCATTGCTTTGAGCTCTTTATCAGGTAGATTGCTCATCTCTGTTTTGTTTAGTTCTTTTTCTGTAGGTTTGTCTTATTGATTGATTGATTGATTGGAGCCTATTTTTGTTTCCTCATTTTTAAAAAAACTTTTTGTGTGTGTTTTTATTGAGTAGGCAGAAGAGCTACTTCTCCTAGACTTGAAGGAATGAATGGCTTTGTGTAGTAATATCCTCCATGTAGACTGAATGTACTTGGCAGCTTTGGCTGGCTGGCAGGAGCTGTAGGGGGGTGCAGGCTGGGGGTTCCAAGGTACTTTGTATTGGGGCTACCCTGGTAGGATGGATGGAAGTAAAGGCATGGACCATGGAATTCCACAGTTCCCCACACAGAGGGTACCCTGGTAGATCAGCTGAAGGTTAATGAGGTGTAGGCTGGGGGTCTTGGGGCATTCACAGGGGGCACCCTGGCAGGATGCCTGGAGATGAAGCCGATGCTAGCCAGGGGGCACTCTGGTGGGGAGGCTGGAGATTAAGCAGGGACTGGCTGGGTGATCCTGGTGTGATCCATGCAGGGGGTTCCCTGGTGGGACAGAGCTGGAGGAGGAGCAGATCAGGTGGTCCCATGGCACTTGCTACAAGGGTACCCTGATGAGTCACCTATAGCTGAAGTGGGTTTGGCTCTTTGTGTCCTGGGGTGTTTTATCCATGTGCCACCTGGCAAGATGACTGGAGCTGTAGTGAGTACTGTCAGGGCATGTCTAGGTGTGTGCTACACTGGGTCTGCCTTTATGGGACAACTTAAGCTCCAGTGGGTGTGCATGGCAGTGCTGCCTTGGGGAGTTGGCTAGGGATGGTGTAGCCTAGGAGCCTATGGCTTGCTGAGGTAGCAGGGTGGTTAGGGCACCCAGACCTTGTTTCCATTGGCATTATCAAGGTAGAGTCGGGGTGAGAGATGACGGTGTTTGCCTGCGTCTCTGACCCCAAAGCTCCCTCATCCTTTGGTGGATGCTCTGGATCTTTCCCTTTATATTCTAGTTGCCCTTTTAAACTTTGTTGTTATTGTTTTGTTTTGTTTTTTAAATGTGCTCCAGGACAGGTGAATCTGCTCAGGGTCCCTTAGAACCATCCCTCCTCACTGCAGTTCCCAAAACTGGGAGTGGGGTTCCCGTGGTTGCTCTCTTGCCATTCTCTTTGTGGTCCCTTTGTCCTTTGTTGCATAGAAGCTGTTCAGTCAGCCCTCAGTTCTTCAGGAGGGAATTGCTATGTATGTAGGTATAGTTTCAGTGTGTCCATGGAGGAGGGAAGTTCAGGGTCTTCCTACCTTGTCATCTTACACAGTCTCTAAGTTCTTATTTTTCTCAGCTTTGTGCTACTATTATACTATGCTGATCACTGTAGTTTTATAATGTTTTGCTATAATTAAAGCAAGTCATAGAATTTTAAAATTTTAACTATTATGTTTGGCATTTTGGGAAGTACTTTGGACTTCTTATCTCAAATTTGCTAGTCATACTTTTAGTCTTTTGATATTCATATGTTTCATAATTTTAAAGAACATACTAGTTA
Source organism: Enhydra lutris kenyoni (assembly GCF_002288905.1). Classification (NCBI taxonomy): domain Eukaryota; kingdom Metazoa; phylum Chordata; class Mammalia; order Carnivora; family Mustelidae; genus Enhydra; species Enhydra lutris. The sequence goes on along the minus strand of NW_019154102.1, from coordinate 5,571,001 downwards.
TAATTCATAATCAATTTTTGATAATTATAATATTAGATGACTTTTGGGTCTGATTCTGCTGTTGTTTCTGTTGGCTTTCACTCATGGTACCTTGTTTCCTTGCATGTTGTATGATTTTTTTCTTTAATCTCCTGTTTCTGTAGAAATCTTTTGAGGTTTATTTCAAGGGCGGGTACCATTTTTCTCATTTCTCCACTTTGTGATAACTTTTAATTAAGGTAGTATGATTCAGGCTGGAAAATCATGGGGAGACCACTTTGAGGTAAAAAATACTCAGTACTAGATTTTTTTAGGTTTTCCTTACACTTTCTGGTGGAGCAGTTAATTTCTACTCAGTATTGAATAATGGCTCTGGTACAGCTTTTGGGGATGTCTCAGTCTATTAAATTTTATGTTTGGGCTTTGTCTCTTGTCCTTTGATTTCCATAAGATGTTGAAAATCCAAGTTTACGTAGTTTCACTTTCACCCTCAAGGCAAAGACCTCAAGAACTTTTGTGAAGGAAAACTTTAAAACTATTTTTATCTCTCTGTGTGTATGTGTGTTTTCTGGTCAAGTGAGTCAAGTTATCTGGTGTGCTTTGCTGCATGAAACAGAAACCCCCTGCCTCCTCAATATACAGATTTACCAATATCATTGTGAAATTAGCTTTTTAAAACAAGTTTTTACTTAAATTCCAGTTAGTTAACAAACAGTGACATATTAATTTTGGGTGTGCAATTTAGTGATTGAACACTTCCATACAACACCTAGTGTTCATGACAAGTGAATTCCTTAATCCCCAATCTCTATTCAACCTATTCCCCCTGCTCACCACTGCTCTGGTAACCATCAGTTTGTTTTCTACAGTTAAGAGTCTGTTTCTTGGTTTGCTTTTCTCTTTTTTCCCCTATGATTTTTTATTTTTATTTTTTTGATTTCCACATATGAATGAAATCATACGATATTTGTCTTTCTCTGACTGACTTATTTCACTTAGCATAATACTCTGTAGCTCCATCCATGTCTTTGTAAATGGCACGATTTCATTCTTTTTTATGGTTGAGTAATATTTTACTGTAAATGTATATACCACTTCTTTATCTATTCATCAGTTGAGGGACAGGATCTTTCCATAATTTTGCTATTGTTGATAATGCTATAAACATCAAAAGGCATGTATCCCTTCAAGTTAGTATTTTTGTATTCTTTGGGTAAATGTCTAGCAGTATGATTACTGGGTCATAGGGTAGCTCTATTTTCAACTTTTTGAGGAACCTCCAAACTGTTTTTCAGAATGGCTGCATCATTTGCATTCCCACCAAGAGTGTAAGAGGGTCTCCTTTCACATCCTTGCCTATACATGTTGTAACTTGTGTTATTAATTTTAGCCATTCTGACTGGTGCAAGGTGATGTCTCACTGTAGTTTTGACTTGGTTTTCCCTGATGATAAGTGATGTTGAGCATCTTTTAATGTGTCTGTTGGCCGTCTGTCTTCTTTGGAGAAATGTTTATTCCTGTTTTCTGCCCATTTTTTAACTGGATTATTTGTTTTTTGGGTGTTCAGTTTGAGAAGTTCTTTATAGATTTTGGATACTAACCCTTTATCAGATAAATCATTTGCAAATGTCTTTTCCTATTCCACAGGGTGCCTTTTAGTTTTGTTGATTCTTTCCTTTGCTGTACAGAAGCTTTTATCTCTATTAAGTCCCAGTAGTTTGTTTTTGCTTTTATTTCCCTTGTCTCAGGAGACATATCTAATAAGAAGTAGCTATGGCTGATGTCAAAGAGGTTACTGCCTATGTTCTCCTCTAGGATTTTAATGGTTTCTTAGCTCACATTTAGGTCTCTAATCCATTTAGAACTTATTTTTGTGTATGGTATAAGAAAGTAGTCCCATTTCATTCTTCTGCATGTTGCTGTGCAGTTTTCCCAACACCATTCATTGAAGAGGCTGTCTCTTTTCCATTGGATGTTCTTTCCTGCTTGGTCAGAGATTAATTGACCATATAGTTGTGGGTCAACCTCTTAATAATAGTAACTAATAATAGTAGCTATTACTTTATAAACATGACCTTTCTTCTTTCTTTCTTTCTTCTTTTTTTAAATAAGATCTGGCTTACAAACTCAGTATTCAATATTATACTTTCAGACATTACAGGTAATGTGGAGCAAATGTCTCAGGAACTTGAATGTGATATAATTAAGAAAGAAGATACAATTGTTTAAAGTGAGGCTTGTGATCAGTGCCATTAGTTAAAGTACATGTAGAAGTAATTATAAAACTTGATTCCTGCAATAAAAACTGCCCATTTGTGGGGTGCCTGGGTGGCTCAGTGTTGAGTGTCCAACTCTTGACTTTGGATCAGGTCATGATCTCAGGGTCCTGGGATCAGAGTCCTGCCCTGTGGGAGTCTGCTAAAGATTCTCCCCCCTCCACACACCTTCCCCTGCCCACCCCCAGTGCATGCTCACATGTGGACACACTCACTCTCTCTCTCTCTCTCTCTCAAATAAGTAAATCTTTAAAAAAAAAATCCTGCCCATTTATAAGAAGTCATTCTTTCTGTAGATCATTGGTTTATAAACTACGGCTGGGCCCCAAAAGGAATATTACAGTCTTGAGGCAGCAGGAGTTTTGCATTTTAAAAAAATGGTGCCCCCATCAAGTTGTTAATCTGATTTGAAAAATTTACATCTTTTTTATCTTTTCCCTGAATCCTGAATATTCATGACTTTTCCTAGACCTAGATGAAGGGAGTGCTCTGAGAAACTTACTGTAGCATATATTCAGTCCCCTTCTTTATCTCTCTGCTTCAGAATATAATAAAAGCATAAGAATATCAGGAAGAGGTTAATACCAAGCTCTATAATATGTCTCAAAGCAGTAATTTGATACATTAAGTTGTAATTAACAATAGTTAATATAAGTATTTAAGAGAGTACTGCTGTTATTGTTTAGGTACTTCAAAAAAAATTTTTTTTTTGGAGAAAATATGTATGAACACAAAAACAGTAATAGGAATTTTTAAATGAATTTATTCACTAATAGATTAACATATTAATGTTTTTAATACTGCCTTCTTATACCCCTGTGTAATCTTTAGATGATGTAATTAAAGGGTAGACAGTTTTGTATTTTACACTGTGACACAGTATAATTTCTAATTACCATGTGACCCTTTCTGTAGTGTGAATGGAGCTTTATCACTTAAAGAGTCTCATCCGCACCACCAGAAGATGTCATGTGTCATTTCAGGGGTCAACTAGACTTCAAACAACCACATTGCCTTAAAATGGAAATGATTGGGACTAATCCCATAAATCTCTGTAAAATAAATTACTAGCTCCCTCTCTCAAACACAAATGACAAAACAAAACAATGCTAAATGGCTCGTGCAAGGAATAAAAAAACTTTGCAATACAGTGTATTTTGCATGCATACTATGCTTCCCAGTGTCTCTGTTGCAGAATCAGGAAAAAGAAAACTCACTAAATCTTTTACTTTTTTTTTTTTTTTAAGATTTTATTTATATATTTGACAGACAGAAATCACAAGTAGGCAGAGAGGCAGGCAGAGAGAGAGGGGAGGAAGCAGGCTCCCTGCTGAGCAGAGACCCCCGATGTGGGGCTTGATCCCAGGACCCTGGGACCATGACCTGAACGAAGGCAGAGGCTTTAACCCACTGAGCCACACAGGCGCCCCAATCTTTCACTTTTTTTAAAATAATAAGCTGGTTGCTAGGATTTTGATTGAGTAGTGATGTGATTCAAAGTGACCACTGGGGAGGAGAAATGGCTTGCTTTTCCCACCTAGTTTTCTATCCCAACTGGCAGTGTTGAATGCCAGATGTATCTAGGAAAGGATTAAAATTCCATCAGTATACCCACTTGTCCAATCCTACACAACAGTAATGGCTGGATTATGTAATGGTAGTAATAAAAATAAAAAACAAGCTACTAATCTCTGTGTGAAACCTGAGGCTGAGAAACAGTGCTCTTCTCAGTAATGAACCCTTTGAGCACATAGCAGTTGAGGGCAAACCCAGTGCATGTGGTTACCACATCCTTTTCTCCATCACCTCTTCTTTTAATATCTAAGGATTTTGCCCTTATGATTTTTTCTTCTTTAACCTCTCAAATACATTGTTCTAATTTGTACTAAAGGGCTGTTCAGTACTTCTGGGATTCTTGTGAAGGCTTTGTAATGCCCAGTGGTTGTAGTAAGGCCCTCACGTTAATTACTATGCTTTGCATTAGAAAGAAAGTTCTTTTTATTGGCTTTAAATTTAGTATCATCTCTGTTCTTCTCAATGTAGAGACAACCAGGGAAAATCTTAAAAAACTCCTTGCCCAGCATTTTGAGGTGAACTTGTTCATGTCACCAAAGATTGAGTGCTGTGATGAAATAATCATTAGTTGTTTTCTAAAAATCATTTATTGTCTTATTTTCTCAAAAATAATACATTTCTCTATCAAGCATATCTCTTGCTACATCACAAACCACTCAAAACTTAGTAGCTTCAAACAATGTTGATTCTGTGGGTTGATAATCTAGGCTAGGCTGAGTTGGTGGTGGTTCTTCTCTGGGCCCTGTATTTCATACTGTGCACAGCTGGTCTGGCTCATGAGTCTAAATTCAGCTCTTGTGGCAGCTGGGACTAGCTGGTTTCCTCAGCTTGGTTGGCTGGGATGACTGGGGCTCTCTCCATGTGATGTTGTTCTCCAGCAGCTAGCCCAGACTTGTTCCCATGGTGACCAGCATGCAAGCATGAAACAGCAGGAAAGAGAGAGCAGAAGCTCACTGTCTCTTGAGGCTGAAGAGACCCAATGCAACAAAATGGTATAAAGATTAGCGCTGGGATGAGAAATGGCAAAACCAAACATTATCAGAAGCTTCCACATCTTTCATTTGGTTTCCTTAGAAGTATATGTTTCTCAAAGAAGCCCTCTTTCTCTCACCTTCCCCTGCTAAGCTGGTATATAAACATTTACTCCTAGCTATTAGGTAATACATTCCTTATCAAGTGATCCAACATGCACGTGAATTAAATTTTTCTTGTTAATGTGTATATTGTCAATTAATTCACAGGTCCCCAAACACCTTAAATTGATAGAGAAAGTTTTCCTGCCAACTAGGCCCATGATTAGGGTTATGTTTTAAGTGGGAAATGAGGGAAATTGATGTAGAAATTTTCCTCCTATGGTACCGGGTGGTTTGGTTGGTTAAGCTTCTGCCTTTGGCTTGGGTCATGATCCCAGGGTCCTGGGATCGAAACCCATATTGGTCTACCTCGCTCAGCTGAGAGCCTGCTTCTCCCTCTTCCTCTGCTGCTCCGCTGCTTGTGAGCACACACTGTCTGTCAAATAAATAAATAAAAATCTTAAAAAAAAATTTCCCTCCTGCTTTGATTTCTACTTCACATGTAAATGAACCCTCACATAAAATGTAAAATTTTATGTGATATATTTATATGTAGCCAGATTCAAAGGTGATACACTGTGCATAATCTAAATTTAGAAAATGTCACTGTCCAAACATCAAACCATAATAGGACCCTTATGACTGATAATGTACCCCCTAAAAATATATATTTTTTTAATGTGGCTGACCTCAATATCTTGCATGAGAAGTTCATGCATGCAACAATTCTTTGGAATCCTCACATCAAAAGGGTACCTCCAGCTTAAAAAACAATAATGTGAATATTCCAGTGCAGTGTTATGTTGGGATTGAACCTCATTATCTCTGGGCTTGGGGACAATGAATACAGCTGGTTATAAAAATTGGGTCCTTTATTGAGAAAAGAATAATCACAAATCTGCATTCAGAACAGTGAACCCTCTAGTCCTCTGACCCCTTTGAACCCTAGAAAATGGTCTCCAAGTTTACTGTCCCAGAAGGGAGACTGAGGAATCTTCCCTGCGGGAAGTCCTGACCTCAAGAAAAATACATTGATATTAAAGTTTGGAGATCCTCTAACAAAATAGCCTAGTTACTCTGCCTCACAAGATTCACCCTCTAAGAAATATATCTATCATCTAGCCCCATCTGAATAGTGAGGTTTTCTTTTTCTTTTTCTTCTTTTTCTTTTTCCTTTTCTTTTCTTTTCTTTTCTTTTCTTTTTTTCTTTTTCTTTTTCTTTTTCTTTTTCTTTTTCTTTATTAAGAGAGGGATAGGGTGAGGGGCAAAGGGAGAGGGAAAAAGAGAATCTTAGGCAGGCTCCCTGCCTAGATAGAACCCAACACAGGGCTGGATCTCGTATCCCTGAGATCTTGACCTGAGCTGAAATCAAGAGGTTGGTACTTAACAAACTGAGCCATCCAGGCATCTCAAGCTTTCCATTCTCAAATATCGATGGAGACTAGAATCAGGAGATATTTGAGATACACCTCTCATGGATGTGAGGGCAATCTGGTTATGACATCTGTCACCCCATTGATCGCCAGAGTTAATTCAGCTGATCTGGCTGGCTAGGCGGGTGTCCCCTTCTTCCCTTATTGCTCCACATGCATCCCTCCTGAAGCTGTGTGCTCTGGTCAAAGAGGACCACCTTCCGAGGTAGAGAAAAGGGCTGTTCTTTGGTCAAGGGTATACGAGTAGCTGCACTCGCCTGCTAGAATCTAAACAAGCTCTCGAGATACACCTCTCACATAAAGCAGAGACCAAAACAAACAAGAAAGGAACAGCAATGACAGAGACCTTGAAAACAGAAAAAAACTTAAAAGACAAAACTAGTGTTATAGTTGGGAAGGGAACAAAGTATCACTAAATGAGAGAAAGAAAGAGATTTAGAAATGCAAAGAAATACCTAAGACATTTCAAAATATGATGGTAGATAATTACAAAACAAAATTAAGATTTAAATATAACACTGAGAAAACCTCCAATAAAGAGAATGTGAAGGCAGAGCATTCAGAAATAATAGTGAAAAGATATGAATACAAAGGATGTTGCAAGGTGGTAGTCTTTGAATAACAAGAGTTACAGAAAGAGAGAACAGAAAAAATAAGAAAAATTTTCAAGCAATTTTGCTTGAATTTTCAAGCAATTCAAGAAAGTTTCCCAGATAACAAAGTCATGAATTTACAGATTGGAAGGGCTGACAGAGTGACCCAGAGTACAAATTCCGAAACACCTATAAGGGCACGTAATCATGAAATACGAAGGCACTAGGAGTAAGGGGACTATTCTAAAAGCTTGTAAAGAGAAGTTAAAAAGTATAAACAAAGGATTAAGAATCAAAATGGGGGAAAAGAAATTTTGGCAACAAAACCAGTAGCTAGAAGACAATGAAAAAACAACTTTAAACTATAAAGAAATAATTATTTCTAATAGATTTCCGTAACAAATCAAACCAGCTATCAAATTTGAGCACAGAATATGAACATTTTCAATTACTGAGAGGCTTTCAACAATTTATCTTCTCTGAATTTCTTGGGAAACTACTGGAGAATATGTTCTCAAAAAGTTGTAAATCAGTACTGATAAAAATAGAATATATATGAAACCAGGAATCCAACTCAAGTTCAAGGCAAAGGGAGTTTCTAGAATAATGAATGACAATGGTATACAAAAAAACCTAAGAGCTCCAGAAGAATGTATTCTAAGAAAAAATTTCCTGATAGATGTTG
>NW_019154102.1:5513355-5563377 GCF_002288905.1 Enhydra lutris kenyoni | reverse complement strand
TTCTTTCTTTCTTTCTTTCTTTCTTTCTTTCTTTCTTTCTTTCTTTCTTTCTGAGAGAGAGAGAGAGTGGGGCAAGGGGAGAAGAAGAGTGAGAGGATCTCAAGCAAACTCCATGTTGAGCTCAGACACCAGCACCCTGAGATCACAACCTGAGCTGAAACCAAGAGTCAGATGTTCAACTGACCAAGTCACTTAGGCACCCTGATAGATATTCTGATGTGTCTGACCACAATAAAGGTGCTGTAGAGTTCTTTCAAGGAACTTATATTGAAAACAATGATTACTTCATAGAAATCTAATCAAATAATTTGAAAAGTCAAGAAATAGGAATAAAAATATGTTATCTAATAGAGACATTATAAGTAGAAATACATATATCAGACCAAACATCTAAAACTGTTATAAGTAATTACTTTTGTGGAATGAGCCTTGAGAGTAGAATTCTACAATTGTTTTACTTTTGAACTATATACAATTGGTAACCTTAAAAAAGGAATATTAATGTCCATAATCTTTAGGTGTACTTCCTAAAAGTTATCTCAGGGGGAAAAGTCAAAAGCAAACATGAAAGTATACCTACAGTTATGGTCATTATAGCATTATTTATTATAGGAGAAAACAATAAGCAAAATATCAAGAAATAGGACACAGTTCAATTTATTCTAGTATATAGTATTGAATACATATACTAAATGTGAAGCTGTAGGTAAATTTTGTTATTAAAAATGTTTCATAGTGTATTAAGTAAAGATGCTATGGACATAATTCTATCTTTTATAAATAAGAGAAAAAAATCTGGTAGGATCTTAATGAGCAATGACATTAACCATCATTAACTATGAATAGAAGGAGTACAGACTTTTTTTTCTTTTTTCAAACAATTTTGTTTTTCTTTATCCTCCTATTAGAAATAAGGTGATGGATTGGAAAATAGAAATATTTTACAGCTCTTGTTGTCAAGAGATGAAGTCTGTTTCCTTACCCCTTGAATCCAAGCTGGCCTGTGACTTGCTTTCACCAAGAGAATGTGGTATAGAAATCAAAGCAGGAGGGAAATTTCTGTATCATTTTCCCACTTTTTCCACTTAAAACAAGAGCAGTTATTCTACCAATGCATTTATAACTGTATTGCTATTATCAGATTCTCATTTGGTTGAGCTCATTATAAGTGTGAGTTCTGGTTTGAATATGGATGGGACATTTACTTTGAAACAATACGTTTAAGTAATCTAATTTGAATTTGGACCAAAGCTAGCAGTCTAACTGGAATACTGTAGAGGTACATGCCTTGAGCTACACTGGCTAGGCCATGGGCGTAGACTCATCCATTTTCTAACGGGATAATGGCCTGAGGCAGGGTGAAGGAGAAGTTAGTTGGATTTCCATTCCCTTTTATTTAGCTTGTTTGTTAGGATCTACTGTGTTTATTTATTTATTTTTTTTCCATTTTATTTTATTTATTTTCAGTGTTCCAAAATTCATTGTTTATGCACCACACCCAGTGCTCCATGCAATACATGCCCTCCATAATACCCACCACCAGGCTCACTCATCCCCCCACCCTTTTCCCCTCCAAAATCCTCAGTTTGTTTCTCAGAGTTTTGATCGACGTTAACAAGAATTTGGTACTATTCCAAATTTAAGTCTGTGGATTTTTATTTATTTTTATCTGTTTCTGTAATGAGAGTTGAGTGCCAGTTTTGTGAGAAGCTTGCTTTACTGCAGGTCCACTCTTGGGGAGCATAGTCAAGTTAATAACAGGATATAACTGTGGTTGAATAATGCTTTATATAATAGAATGAGCAGGATAACACTTTGGGTCCAATGTTCTGGACCAATTCAGCCCAGTTTAGAAATACGGGCTGTTTGTAGTCAGACAATAATGCTTGGCTGGAACATATCAGGAGAGGTGTTATGAAGCAAAGATTTTAATCTAAGCTATACTGGAATAATATGTGTAGATATAATCAAGTACATGAAACTTTCAGCTTTGGTTGGTACTATATACAGTGTGTTTGGATTGCACCATTATGCTATTTTTCATGTTTCTGTTGTCTGGTTTTCATTCAATCATAAACTATCTTAATTCTAAAGGACCAGTGCAGTATGAAAGGCGTCAATCATTTACCAAAGGTGAAGTTCACAGTGTATCTCTTTTAAAGGATGCCTTTCTAAGAAGAGATAAAATTCCCGCCTAAGCAACTTGTAGAGGAGCTTTGCCAGTTTTTTGTTGTCAGTATTATTGTTTTGACCTCATAATGAAAACAGGTTCTGTCCACTAGGTTATGGACCATATGGTAACCTCCTCTAGTGTGGCAATTAATGACAATGTGAGTTGTTAAGAAAAAGACTTGGTGTGGTCTGATTCAGGAATGAGACTTTATACATACTGCTTATTTGGACTCACTGTCTAGATTAGTTTTGGGGACTTTGATGGGTGAGACTCTTTGCAAAGGCAGATTTGGTCTGTAAATGATAAGACTAAGCAGTATTTACAAAATCTTGACTATATACAGACTTATTATCAGATAACTGGAATGGAAGGATTTCAGTTAGATATAACAAACATCTTTGGGTTTGTTCTCTTTTGTAAATACAATTTAATTTTCCAATTTGATGTGGCCTTTTTATCATTAAATTTGTGTGAATCAAAGTTTTAGACCGAGTTAAACATACCGGAAATTTTGAACAGTTTTTCATTAAAATCCACTTTTCCCCTCTCAACTGTTCTTGGAATGTGAAGATAGTATAGATAATGCAGGAATTTTTATATATTAAAGAATTGGCTCATTTGTCTTCTAATCTGAGAGATGGTTCAGAATAATAGAAATAGAAATGGGAGATCATTCTGTCACTGCAATAAAATCAACTCTTCTGTGAGATTGGGCATCTATAAATCCAGAAATTAAATATACCATCACTAAATAATCATCTTATCTGTTTCCCTTGGAATATGAAATTAGCCTATTTGTAAATTTAGGAAAAATCTCACCTACTTAGACTTATCATAGTTTGTCTTACTGTTTATTTCTATACCATAAGCTTGACAGATCATGCTTATGAAATGATAGTGTATAGCAATTTTCATGAAATTGGGGACAAATCTGTATTTCTTACCTTATTTATTATCTCCTTTGCCTATCTGAGATACAGTACATGAACAAGATGTGGAAAAATAACCCAAGGAGAAACCAGGCTTTCATTTGGGGTCTCCTGTGGATTATTAACATGTAAAAAAAAAAATTGGCAGATTCTAGGGTGGACCTCACGAAGAAACTCCCAGAAGAACACTAAGACCATTAAGGGAAATGTTATATCTTTCTCTGTCAGGAAACTGGGGTATCAGAAAACTGCTGGTTTAGTTTCTGGTTCTGGAATCAAACCAATTTGATTTCAATCCAGAAATCAGAAAGTGATAGACAAACTGCTGGCTAGAGGAAAACCTTCCTTTGCTATAATCTAGGAATGAGCCATTACCATTTTAATCAGGAAAACTCCCATGCTATCTTTCTGCCCACTTACCATAAAAGTAGATGTGATTGGTAAAATGTAATTCACATCTACAAACCAAGCTTCAAGTGTATATTTAAATGTAGTCTTAAGTTTTCTGTCCTTTGCTGTATAGAAGGTTGGCATACATGCTGAACAAGCCAGGCTATTGAACTGACCCCTTTTTTAATTTTAGGATTTTAATTTTCATTTTTAAATCTTGAACTATTAGATTGAATTAATTACTAACAATAAAAACACAAGAATTAGTTATTTAAAAACTTACATAAAAATTAAAATAAAAAAATAAACTTGATGGATTTCTAGTACTGGCTGTGGTAAAGAAACGAGTGTTAAACCTAGCCCTACCATCATTACAATTATAAAATTGGACAAAGTATATGAAATAACTGTTTTCAGATACTGATCAACAAAGAGTGCAGGACTTTGACCCCTGAGGGAATATAATCACATAAGATGAGACCAACTTTGGCCTTGCACTTTCTAAACTGTGGCATAGGGCAGTACAGTCCAAACAGAGGTCAGTAGTCTGAATAAGCTAAAGAGACAAAAATCAGAGTCAAGGCTGCTAAGGCATTGGGAAGGATGGGGAGGGTGCTACTTAATAAAGAAACTGGAAATCTGCATTGAATACCTTTCGGTCTTTATGAAAGAAATCATACTAATACAAATAATAAAAACAAATTTAGGGATAAATTTAATTAAAGATGTACAAGACTTTTACACTGAAAATGATAAAAAGCTGTTGAGGGAAATTAAAGACCTAAATAAATGGAAATAAATACCATATTTGTGGTGTGGAAAATCGACATCAGTATTGTTCAGATGTCAATTTTCTACAAATTGATCTGTAGATTTAATACAATATCAGTCAAAATCTGAGCATTTTTTTTTTTGCTGAAATCAACAAGTAAACTCTAAGATTTATTTGGAAATGCACAAAACCAAGAATATATAAAACTACTAGAAAAACCCAGGGTGGCTGGGTGGTGCAGTGGGTTAAAGCCTCTGCCTTCGGCTCAGGTCATGATCTCAGGGTCCTGGGATGGAACCCCATGTTGGGCTCTCTGCTCAGAGGGGAGCCTGCTTCCCTTCCTCTCTTTCTGCCTGCCTCTCTGCCTACTTGTGATCTCTGTCTGTCAAATGAATAAATAAAATCTTCAAAAACAAAATCCCCAAAGTTTGGGCATTTTCCACTATCTTATTTTACTTTTATTATAAAGTTATACTGATCAAGACAGTATTGACATGAAAATTATCAAATAGGTCATTGAAAATGAGAGTCTGGAATTTATGTTAAAATGACTATTAAAGGTCTGTGGGGGGAAAAGGACAGATTATTTAACAAATAATGAGGAAACAACTAGATATCATTATGGAAAAATATAAACCACAGTATTAATCTCATATAAGAGTTAGTGTGATATGAATCATAAAACTAAACATGAAGTAGAAAACTATAAAGCTTATAAAATGAAACACAGGAGAATAATGACCTTAGAGATTTCTGGGGAAAAGACTCAGAAAGCACTAATCTTTAAAAATAAAAGTGATAAACTGGATTTTTCTATTATTATTTTTAAAAAGAGTTTATTTGAGAGGGAGAGAAGGAAAAAGAGAGAAAGCATGAAGGGGGAAGGTCAGAGGGTGAAGCAGATTCCCTGCTGAGCAGGGAGCCCAATGCCGGACTTGATCCTGGGACTCCAGGATCATGATTTGAGCCAAAGGCAGCTGCTTAACCAACTGAGCCACCCAGGCACCCAACAAACTGGATTTTATCACTATTAGAAAAGTTTGTTCACCAAAAGTCATCGTTAAGAAAATGAACATAAGCCAAAAGTTAGGAGAATGTATCCACAACACATAAATATGGTCAAGAATATATATCATGAATATATAAAATTCCTGTAAGGCAATAATAAAAAAATTTACAACATAATTAAAAAATGAACACAGAACTTGAACAGACATCTCACAGAGGATGCTGTAAAAATGGCCATGAGTCCATTAAAAATTTCACCATTTTTGGTCATCAGGGAAATTAAGGTTAAAATTACAATGAGATATCAATAAAAACAGCCATTGGAATGACAAACAGCAACAAAAAAACAATATCAAATATTGATGAATACATGGAGCACCTAGAATTCTTATACATTGCGGGTATAGAATTAAAAAAAAGGCTAGGGATTTAGTTTGGCAATATCTTATAAACAAATTCACTTTATAAAGTAACAATCATCTTTTGAGTATCTAAAAGAGATGAAAACATATATTTACAAACAGACTTGTACAAATCTGTGTTGAGTATCCAAATTATAAAGAAAGAAGTAAAATTATTTGTATTTACAAGTAACATGATAGTATAACATGATAGTACATACTAAAAACTTCACCAAAAACTATTAGAACTAATCAATGAGTGCACCACGTTTGCAAGATACACATTCAATACACACAAAAAGTTCTGTTTTTATAGCTTAGCAGTGAATCTGAAAATGAACTAAAGGGAATAATTCCATTCATAATGTCAAAAATAATAAAATGTGGGGCACCTGGGTGGCTCAGTCATTAAGTGTCTGCTTTCAGCTCAGGTTGTAATCCCAGGATCCTGCGAGAGAGCTGCGCTGGGCTCGCTACTTAGCGGGAAACCTGCTTTTCCCTTTCCCACTCCCCCTGCTTGTGTTCCCTCTCACTGTCTTTCTCTCTGTCAAATAAATAAATGAAATCTTAAAAAAATTGAAATGCTTAGAAATAAATTTAACAAAAGAAATGCAAGACTTATACTTTAATAAACTCCCAAATATTCTTGAAAGAAATTAAAGAGGACCCAAATAAATGGAGATATCCCATGATCATGGATTAGAAAACTTAATACTGCTAATAGGGCAATAGTTCCCTACAGATACAATGGTGTACGTATCAAATCCCAGCTGCTTTTTTCGCTGGGTGCAGGGGTAGCACATAAATTGACAAGCTGATCCTAATATTCATATGGAAATTCAAAGACCCAGATTAGTCATAACCGTCTTGGAAAAGAACAAAGTGGCCATACTCACATTTCCTGATTTCAAAGCTTATTATCAAGCTACAGTAATTAAGATAGTATGGAACCATCAATATGGTACTCTAGGACAGCATGACATTTTATGATCCAAGGTAAATAGAGATATAAATCAATGAAATAAACCGAGAGGACAGAGATAAATCCTTACATTAGGGTCAATTAATTTCAATGAAGGTACCAGGATCATTCAATGGGAAACGAATAATCTTCACAACAAATGATGCTGGAATAGCTGGAAATCGGAATGCAATAGAGTATAGTTGGCCCCCTTATCCTACACACAAAAATTAACTCAAAATGGAGCATTGGCCTAAATATTAGAGTTTAAACTATAAAACTCACAGAAGAAACTCTAGAAGTAAGCATTTGTGACCCTCAGTTAGAAACTGATATTTTAGTTAGGACACCAAAAGCTCAAGCAACAAAAGAAAAATGGATAATTGGACTTTATCAAAATACAAAACTTTTGTACTCAATTGCTACCATGAAAGTAAAAAGACAACCCAGAGAATAAGAGAAGATACTTTCAAATTGTATATCCAATAAGGCACTTTTATACAGAACATATAAATAACAGTTTTACTTTTTTCTTACCAATTTTAATGGCTTTTATTTCTTTTTTTCTTACCTAATTGCTGAAGCTAGTACTATCAGTACTAGGGTGAATAAAAGTTGTGAGAATGGACATCCTTGTTTCTGAACTTAGAGGAAGAGTTCTTCATTTTTTTTACTATTCAGTATGAGGTTAGCTGTGAGATCTTCATATATGGCCCTTATTTGAAGTGCATTTCCTCTAAACCCACTATGTTGAGGGGTTTTGTCATGAATGGATGCATTTTGTCAAATGCTTTTTCTGCATCTGTTGAGATGTTCATTCAGTTTTTATCCTTTCTTTTGTTAATATGATGTATCATATTGATTGATGTATGAATATTGAACCATCCTTGCATCCCTGGAATAAATCCCACTTGATTGTCATGAATGAGTATTTTAATTTATTGTTGAATTTGTTTTGCTAATATTTTGTTGAAGATTTTTGCATATATATTTATCAGAGATACTGGCTTGTAGTTGTCTATTTTTTTGTAGCATTTTTATCTGGTTTTGGTATCAGGATATTGCTGGCCTTGTAGAATAAATTTAGAGTTTTCCCTCTCTTCTATTTTTTGGAATAGTTTGAGAAGAAAGTTATTAACTCTTCTTAAAATGTTTTGTGGAATTCACATGGGAAGCCATCTGGAGTTCTGGAGTTCTTTTTGTTGGGAATTTTTTTATTACTGAATCAATTTTGTTACTAATAATTGATATGTTGAAATTTTCTGTTTCTTTCTGATTCAGTCATGGGAGATTGTATGTTTCTAGAGAATTTATCAATTTCTAGGTTGTCCAATTTGTTGCCTTATAATTTGTCATAGTATTATTCTAATTCTTCGTATTTCTGTGGTGTCAGTTGTTATTTCTCCTCTTTCATTTCTGATTTTGAGTTCTCTCTCTTTTTCTTCATGAGTGCGGATAAAAGTTTATCATTTTTGTTAATCTTTTCAAAGAACTAGCTGTTAATTTCATTGATCTTTTATATATATGTATATATCTATTCATACACACACACACACACACACACACACACATATATACACACACACACACACACATATATATTTGGTCTGTGTTTCATTTATATCTTCCCTAATCTTTATTATTTTCTTTCTTCTACTAGCTTTGGACTTTTTTTTCTTTCCTCTAGTTCCTTTACATATAAGGTGAGATTGTTTATTTGAAGATTTTCTTGTTTCTTTAGATAGGCCTATATCAGTATAAATTTCCCTCTAGAATTGTTTTTGCTGCATCCCAAAGATTTTGGACCATTGTGTTTTAATTTTCATTTGTCTCCATGTATTTTTAAAAAGTTTCTCTTTGATATCTTGGTTGACCCATCTGTTGTTTAGTAGTCTGTGTTTAGCCTCCATAGGTTTGTATTTTTCCTGGATTTTTTTTTTTTTTTGTAATCAATTTCTAGTATCATACCATTGTGGTTGGAAAAGATGTTTGATATGGTTTCAGTCTTCTTAAATCTACTGAGACTTGTTCTGTGACCCAACATGTGATCTATTCTGGAGAATGTTCCAGGTGCACTTGAAATCATGTGTATCTGCTATTTTTGGGTGAACTTGTGTATCTGCTATTTTGGGTGAATCATGTGTATCTGCGATTTTTGGGTGAACTTCTATGTATGCATTAAGTCCTATCCGATCTAATAATGTGTTGTTCAGAATAATTGTTTCCTTGTGACTTTCTGTTGAGATGGTCTATCCATTGATGTAATTAGTGTGTTAAAGTCCCCTACTCTTATTATATTACTGCCACTTTTTCCCTATATGTCTCTTAATATTTGCTTCATGTATTTGGGTGCTCCTATGTTGGATGCATAGATATTTACAACTGTTAGATCCTTTTGTTGAATTGATCCCATTATGTAAGGCCCTTCTTTGTCTCTTGTTACAGTCTTTGTTTTAAAGATTATTTTGCCCAATGAAAGTGTAACTATCCTGGCTGGGGATTTGTTTGTTTGTTTGTTTGCTTTGCTTTCATTTGCATGGAGTATCTTTTTCCATACCTTCATTTTCAGTTTATATACATATTTAGACCTGAAGTTAGTCTCTTGCTGGGAGAAAGATATCATGAAGATGGGTCTTGGTTTTGTTTTTGCTTTTAATCCATTCAGACACCCTGTGTCTTTTGTTTCGAACTCTTAGTCCATTTGAATTTAAAGTAATTTTTTTTTTAAAGATTTTATTTATTTATTTGACAGAGATCACAAGTAGACAGAGAGTCAGGCAGAGAGAGAGAGAGGGAAGCAGGCTCCCTACTGAGCAGAGAGCCCGATGCAGGACTCGATCCCAGGACCCTGAGATCATGACCTGAGCTGAAGGCAGCGGCTTAACCCACTGAGCCACCCAGGTGCCCCTAAAGTAATTTTTAATAGATATGTACTTATTGGCATTTTCTGTATTTATTTATTTATTTTTTTGGTTTTGTTTGTTGTACTCTCTTTCCTGTGTTATTCTCTTCTTGTGTGCTTTGATAGCTTTCTTTAATGGTAGGCTTGGGTTCCTTTCTTTTTATTTTTTGTGTATCTATTACAAACTTTTGAATTGTGGTTACCACTGGGTTCATTTAAAAGATCCGCTGTAATTGCATTGTATACAAGTTGATGGTCACTTAAATTTAAACAGATCCTGAAATTACTAAGTTTTTCCTCTGTAATCAATGTTTTATGTATATGTCATATTTTTTGCCTTTTTATTCTGTGTATCTTTTGACTAATTTTTGTATAAAAATTGATTTTACTAATTTTGTGTTTTAACCTCTCTACTGACTTTATAAGTAATTTACTATATTTTAGCTTCCTTCTGTGAAATTTTTTCTTTTCATAATTTTCTTACATCTAGTTGAGACCTTTTCATTGTGGTTTAAAAAAAATTTCTTTTAATTTTTTTTTGTAAGGCTGATTTAGTGGTGATGACTTTCAACTTTTATTTGTCTGGGAAACTGCTTATCTCTCCTTCAATTCTAAATGACAACCTTGCTAGTATAGTATTCTTTGTTATAAGTTTTATCCTTTCATCACTTTGAATATATCATGCTGCTGACTTCTGGTCTACAAAATTTCTGCTGAAAAATCAATTGCTAGCCTTATGGGTTTCCCTTGAATATAACTGTTTTGTTTTCTCATATGCTTTTAAGATGCTCTCTTTGTTGTTACTTCTCATCATTTTAATATTTATGTGTCTTGGTGTGGACCTCCCTGAGCTCATCTCGTTATGGAGTCTCTGTGCTTCCTGGACTTGGATGTCTGTTAACTTCCTCAGATTAAGAAAGTTTTCAGATACTATTTTTTTCGGGTAAGTTTTCTGCTCCCTTCTTTGTCTCTTCTCCTTCTGGGATCTCTAAAATATGTATGTTACTATACTTGATGATGTTACAGAACTCCTGTAACCCATTCTCATTTTTATTATTCTTTTGTTGTTGTTGTTTTTCATCCTGTTTGCCTTC
This sequence comes from Enhydra lutris kenyoni, assembly GCF_002288905.1. Lineage (NCBI taxonomy): Eukaryota > Metazoa > Chordata > Mammalia > Carnivora > Mustelidae > Enhydra > Enhydra lutris. The sequence goes on along the minus strand of NW_019154102.1, from coordinate 5,552,747 downwards.
TATTGCCTTGTCTTCTGGATTACTGATTTGTTTTTCTGCATCCTCTAATCTGCTGCTGATTCTCTCTAGTGTTTTTTTTTTTTTTTTAAAGACTTACTTATTTTGGAGAAAGAGAGCATGACCAGGGAAGAGGAAAAAGGGGGAGAGAAAGTGAGAGAAGCAGACTCCTTACCGAATGTGAAACCCAATGCAGGGCTCAATCCCATGACCCTGAGATCATGACCTGAGCTGAAGCCAAGAGTTGGATGCTTAACCAACTGAGCTACCCAGGCACTCTAACTTTAGTCTATTTTTCATTTCAGTTATTGTGTTCTTCAGCTCTGACTGGTTCTTTTTTAAAATTTTCTATCTCTTTGTTGAATTCTCACTGAATTTTCCACTCTTCTCATCACATGAGTATCATTATGAACATTATGTTGAGGTCTTTATCAGGCATATTGCTTATTTCTATATTTATCTTAAAGATTCTATTTGAGAGAGAGTGGATGTGTGCAAGAGCATGAGCAGGGGGAGAGACAGAGGGAGAAGCAGACTCACTGAGTAGGGAGCCTGATATGGGGCTTGATCCTGGGACTGCAGGATCATAAGCTAAGCTAAAGACAGGTGCTTAACCAACTAAGCCACCCAGATGCCCTGTTTCTGTTTTATTGTGTGTGTGTGTGTGTGTGTGTGTGTGTATGTGTGATTTTGTATTGTTCCTTCGTTTGGGACATACTCCTCTACTTATTTTGTCTAACCTTAGTTTTAAATTTTGGGTTTGACTTATTCATATATGCAATAGTTGGTATTGACATTTACTTCATACTGGAGACAGGATTCCTGTGTTTTCTATGTGTGTTTGTATGTATGTATGCATGTGTGTGAATGGGCTAACAATAGTCTTGGTTACTTTCCTCCCCAGATCCAGGAATGCCTCAGAAAATGAACTTAACTTACTGCACCATTGTTCCAGGAATTATGAATAGTTAATATAAATGTGAAATGTTAACAGTATCAGCATCTGGTTGTTGCCTTAACTTAATTTGCAATACCTGATTTATGGACTGCAACTGTGTGAATGGACACACAGACCCAGCTAGGCCACATGATAAGGGTTGTGTAAAAATGGTTGGGAAAAATGTTGGCAGATTTTCTTTGTGGAGCTTGTCTATCCACATCAACCATATCTCTTGTAACCAATTGTGCCCATCTAGGAATGGAGTCAAAGACTTCTTGATGAAAATGCCAGTGATTTATAGGATACGCTCAATGCTTAGGTAAACAATTTTACCTTGTGAATTTTCTTTTTTATGTCAAATGTAAGATACATTGATTGTCATGCATGGAGTATTTTTATTATATTGAAAGTTTTAATTCCTATTTTTTAATATTAATCATGCATGAATGTTCAATGTCTTTTTCTGCGTATTATGCAGAGTGTTGTGCTTCTAGTACCAGCAATAACAGTTCTATTGTAGATTGGTAAAATGTTGGGTTTACTAAGTTTCTTAGTTCAAGTTACCCTTTGGTTGTATTCCAGATATTATGGCTGCATAACAAATCACCCCAAACTTAGTGACTTCAAACAATGACAACATTTACTTTGCTCATAAGACTACAGTTTATGCCAGGCTTCATGGGGATAGTTAATTTCTGTTTTACTCTATGCCAGCTGGAGCAGCTCAAAAGCTAAGGTCTAAAGTCCTCTAATAAGTTGCTCAATAACCTGTTTAGTGTTTGATGCTAACTATTGCCTGGGGTCTCAAATCTTCAATCTTCCCCATGTGTTTTTGTTGCTGTTTGCTGTTGTTGTTGTTGTGTGTGATCTCCCTGCATGAGCTAGTTTGGGCTTTTTCAAAGGATGGTGAATGAATTCTAAAAGCAAGCAACCCCAAAACAAGAGGCAGGTAGAAACCAAATAATCTTTTATGACTTAGCCTTGGAAGTCATGTAGCATTATTTCTGGCACATTTTATTCAGTGAGGCAGTAATAAAATGCTAGCCAGATTTAAGGAGAGAAGAAATAAACTATAACTCTAGATGAGGAGAGGCAATGTTCTAAAAGGCATGTAGGACTGGAAATATTACTATGGCTATTTTGGGAAAATACATGAAAGGAAGAACATCTGGAATTGAGAGAATACGGACAAAGGTAAGAAGATGGGCAGGTAACCAACTGGTGCTTCAAATTAATGAGAACTTAAAGAACTAATATCTCAGGGAGAATATATGGCAGGAAGCTATGAAAAAACAGTAAGGAAAAATAAGGGAAATGGGACATTTTGGATAAATTTTTACAAACATTCAGTGTTCTCCAGGCATTCACTTTTTTGAGTAACACCTTACTGTGATGAAAATTATTGTGCTGGTAAGTGCTTCCAAAAAGAATTAACCAGTTTGGATGGAATCACAAAATTGGCTTAGAATCTAGAAAAATATTTCTTAAACTTCTGCTATCTACAGACTACATAATGGTCATAATGTATGTTTTAGTATACAACTAATTCACCAAATTTGGATAAATTAAAAAAGTTTAGAGCAATAAAAATACAAGCATAATATTTATAAATGAAAATAATTTTGATTTATTTAGTTACCAGGATGATATTTAAATCTTTGAATAACATATATGTAAAAAGGAAGGGGGTGGGAGGATGGGGTAGTTGGGTGATGAGAATTAAGGAGGGCACATGTTGTGATGAGCACTGCATGTTATGTGCAACTAATGACTCATTGAATAGTACATCAAAAACTAATGACGGATAACTGAATGTAATTTAAAAATTCATAAAAAAAATTAGGAATAACTACCTGAAGCCATAGATCACATCTCACATCCAGATGTTTTTTTTCTCTAGCTCCTTTTATTCTTTTACATTAGAAAACACCAACTATTATAGATCATTGAAAAAGGTGACTGTCATAAGGTGGCATTGTCAGATCAAATTTTAGGATAGAACATAAATCTAGAAATTATGGGGAGATATTTTAGCAAAGACTTCAGCTTTGGATCATATACTCGAAATGAACATCCTACACTTGAAAGCAGAAGGATTGAATGTTTCTTAGAAGACATGGTCAATGATACTCAGTTTTGGAAAATTTCACATTCCTTTGAAATGCTCACATTATCAATAATGCATTATCATCTTTTCCCAATGGGTGAAGAAAATCAAGTGTTAGGAAAGAGTAAATTATCTTAGATTGAGCCATTCATGTTGCAATTTTGTCTTTTTAAGAAAGTATCTTATCTTCAACATATAAAAAATCATAGTATTTTGGAAATCTTATGTTCAAGCTACTAAATATTCTGAATATATTACTTAAGTAGGCTACTTAATCAAGTCACATAAAATAATAAAATTTTTATTTAATTATCACTGTCATGAAGGAATATTATTTTTTCTCTATTTTAAAAAACTCATATAAGAACATTTCCACTCAACAGGGAGCATAATCCAGTGTTGATCAGCAGGGTTGTGCATTCATTTTTTTTTTTTTCCAAAGCTCCTTGAAATGTCTTATACTCAGTGGCTTCAATTTAATAGTGTTTGTATCTGTACTATTTCCTCTAACACTGAATTACGTACAGCGGACCAAATCCTGTTCTTTGAAAAGGCTGTTTGTGGAGTGACATTCAGGCAAAACCATTTATTCCCTTAGTAGAGTTGTTCCTTGCTGTGTGCATAGTGGATACTGATTAGTACTGATTTCAATGTATCTTTCCTTCATCTTCATTTCAGCTTATGGAGTTTTAGCCTTAAAACAAAAAGTTATTTGGCATATCTCCCTTGTATATGAATCACGGCTATATCAACATCCTCTAATGTTGATTCATCCTCTAAATATAAGTCGTTTTCAACTCTAAATTCAAATGTCTAATGGTATACCCTTGTGATAGTAATATAGTTCTCACATGGTATATATGTTGTCTTAACTTCCTTTGGCTACTGTAACATTATCACAAATGTGGTTCATTAAAATAGCACGCATTTATTCTCTTACAGAAGTTACGATTCTAAAATCAGCCTCAGTGGGTTGAAATCAAAGTGTTAGCAAGGAGTTTTTTTCCCTTAGAGGCTCTCTGCCAGAATCCATTTCCTTGCCTTTCTAGCTTCTGGAGATAGACTCTTTGGCTTGTGGCCCTTTTCTGCATTTTCGAAACCAGTAGTGAAGCCTTTTGATTTAAGCTCACATTGTCTTATTCTGTGTCAAATGTCCTTCTGATCATTCTTGCAAGAACATTTATGATTACATTTAAATATCGTTCATGTAATTTTGGATGATCTCCCTGTCTCAAGATCCTTAATTAATCATGTCTGCAAATTCTCCTTTGCCTATAAAGGTAGATTCCCTGATTCCATGGACTAGGACCTGGATATGTTAGAAGGCCATTATTCAGTCTATTATGTATCTGTGTTTTGTGGGATATTTTACTAGATTATTTGATAACACTGTTTTCTATTTTGTGTCCATGCATAATGCTTAACAATAACTTTTGGATTACTTTTAAAAGCCTCTTGGAAATTATGTTACTGGTACCTGTTTTTGCTCTAAGGATCACATCTTTGAATAGTATCTCCAGAGTTTTGGTCTATTTTCTGACTAACCTCATTAATCACTTTCTTTTTGGAGAGCATTTTTGTAGTAACCATCTGTTGCTTTTAGGTAAAGCGCTCCCCAATTTGCTGGTCTTCCTTTTGGAGGTTCTTCCACTTTATACAGACTTCATAGTGGATAGTTTCCCACCTTCCTCTGAGGGTAACAGATATTCATAGATGCCACCCTAGAATACTCAGGACTAGGCACAGGATTCTGTCAACCAGTAAGGTACTACCTCTTAGCACTTTGTATTTTTAGTGAGCAATATTCTCTTATTTGTCCAAAAACTTTTGGAGTATTATATATTGTTCTAGGCATTGGGAATGCAAGAAAAAAACAAGCAAAGTCCTTGTTCTCATGATGTTTGCATTCTAGTAGGTGGATACAGGTAATAAAAAAGTAAGTAAACATATATCACATGGTGATAAATACTATGAAGAAAAATAAAGAAGAATGACTTCTGGAGGGTAGTTTTCTAGACAAGGTAGACAGGGAAGGCCTCTCTTACAAGTAATAATTAGCAGAGATCTAAAACAAGTGAAGGACCAGAACATTCACATTATTTGGAGGAAGAGCAGAGGAAATAATCAGAACAAAGACTCGAAATGGGTATATGGTTGACTTGTTTATGGGACAGCTATGGGCTCAGAGTAGCTTGAAGGAAAGGGTAGGAGATCAGGTCAGAGGACTAACAGGGGGCAGATTATGTCGGGGTGCCTATTTTATTCTCAGTATGAAGGGAAACTTAATGGGGCAGGGGTTTGAAGAAGAGTCATATAACTGTCTTATATTTTCAAAGGATAACTTGAGTTGTTGAGTGGATAATCTGTAGAAGCTATGGGTAGAAGCAGTGTGGTATCTTATTGGTCTGTTGGGCGTAATGTAGATTAAAGTTGATGGTGGCTTGGTGTAGGATGGTTTTTCCAAACTTCAGCTTCAGAGTCACAAAGGGGGCTTGTTAAAACAGATTACTTGGCTCCATCCTCACAGTTTTTTTTTTTTTTTTAAGATTTTGTTTATTCATTTCTCAGAGAGAGAGAGAGAGAGAGAGAGAGAACACAAGATGGGGGAGAGGCAGGCAGAGGGAAAGCAGGCTCCCTGCTGAGCAAGGCACCTGATGCAGGACTGGATCCCAGGATGCTGGAATCATGACCTGAGCTGAAGACAGACACTTAATGACTGAGCCACCCAGGTGCCCCACATCCTCACAATTTAGATATGATGAGTCTGGTGGGGCATAAGAATTAAAATTTCTAACAAATTGCCAGGTAATATTAATACTGCATTTGGGGACTGTACTTTGAGAACTTTGCATTGATAGTGGAGGAGGAGTTGAGAAGTGTTTAGATTCCAGATATATTTTAATGGTAGAGCTGGAAGTATTGGATGATTGTTGAGTTGTATAGTATGAGATAAATGAATGAAAGATGATGGCAATTTTTTTTTTTTTTTTTTTTTGCTTAAGAAACTGAAGGGGGGCGGGTACTGAGGGAGGAGCAGATTTTATTTCGAATGTTGATTCAAAGAGTCCAGTTTGGATATGTGAAGTCTGAGACCCCCACCGGACTTTCAAACCCAGGAATTAAATAGGGACTTGGAAAATATGTCTGATATTTAGTTGAGAGGTTAGGATACAAGGAGTCTATAGCAGATAAACAGCATTTAAAGTCATGGGATTGCATGAGATCTGCAATGGGCTTAGTGAAGAAGAGTGTGAAGAGAAGAAGGTTGCAAATGAGACCTGCAATATGCTCATATCTGGAAATCAGGAAGATCAGGAAGATACAGTAAGGAGTGAGTGACCAGTGAAACAGAACAAAAAATTAGAGAGGGATATCCTGGAGGCCAAAAGGTGAACGTAAGAAGAAAGAGTGAAGGAAAAAGTGGGATGTTAGCAATTGCATCAATTCTATTGATAGGTCAAATAAGATGAGAACCTAGATTTGACAAATGAATTAGGCAAGATGAAGATCATTGGTGGCTTTTAATAGATGTAATTATTTTGGAGTGAGGGAACAAAAACCTGTCTGGGGAATACAGAATGTGATGAGTGAAAACAGCAAATGTGGGTAGTATTTTCAAATTTTGCTATCAAAGAGAAAATATAGTTGGAGAGGAATGTGGGTCGAGGGAGAGTGTTTTTTAAATATGAGGGCTCTTACACCGTATTTTGCTGATGGATCTTCCTTTGTAATAGGTAAGACGGTCAAGAATATGGGTCTAAAGCAGAGAAGATGACCTATTAGGTCATGAAAACCTAAACAATTTTCTTTTTCATTCTATTTTTCTTATTGAAGAAGCAAGATTATTTGTAGAGGACAGATGGGAAAAACAAATGACTAGAAAAACACAAGACTGTTATGCAGCACAGAGGCTTGTTGGTTTGTGGTCATGAATTTTGGGTGAGTCCAGTCAACACAGTTGTGTGTTTTTCTTGTCACGTAAAAATCCTTGGGCAGGGATGAAGAGTACAAAGTGCTGGAGTTGGGCAGAGTTGGGATTTGCCTGTGTTCTAGGATGAAAAGAGAGAATGCTCTGAGCATTGAGGATGTATTCAACAAGTGCTTATAATGATAGGCTATGGAATCCAAGCCAATTTAGGAGGCAAATGGGACCTTCAGGGGTGGACAGCAAGTGGCATAAATGGATTGTCATTCTCAGTGTGGATTGTTTTGGCCCTTGAGAGAATGAGGTGGATTGATAGAAGCCATGTGGGATTTTGAAATTGGTGTAGAAGCTATTTGGTTATGAGTTTAACAAGGTTCAAGATATTGTCACAGAATAGGTGACTAAGGTGGACTGAAGATAAGATTACTGAAATAAAGTCAGTGAATTAGAGGGCAGAGTATTATTAGGATAACTTATGTGGTTACAGAAATAATAAAAAATAGGACAGGAGTAGTGGTAGAGAGAGTAGGAGCCAAGAGCTGAAAGCTTTAGGAAAGGAGGGAGAGTGACCCTGATGTCTCTAGTTAACAGCAATAACTGAAGGGTCAATAGTGATCTGATTGAAGATTTTAGGAAATTACAAGGCCTCATGTTGTTGAATTTGGAAAAATAGTAACCACTAAATTAGGTTGTTGGGGGACAGCAAGATTTTGTTTGGAGTAAGAAGGTGAAGCAAATTTTTGGAGGGAAGGGTTATGACAAAGGCATTTTGTTGGTGGCACCTGATGACTCAGAAGGTCAAGGTTGTATAGGTTGTCTGGGGTGGGTGGATGATCCATATTAGGCAGTGTACAGAACTGTAAGCAGGTGAGAGTTCACGTGAAGAGGGATGGCCTGGGAGTTCCGGGCTTCTTATGGTAAGGAGTAAACAGGGACCCAAGGCATGCTGTTAGGTGGGATGGTAAGATTTACGGCTGTGCTTTGGCAGCATCAGCAAGAGCTCAGACTCTTGTGTTGTTTGACTTGTAATGGGGAATACTCCGTTCCATATCTCATGGTTCCCGGTGGTAAAAGCTTTCTGGCCTTTCTCATTACACTGTAATGTCTCCCACTGCTGTTGGAAAGGAGAGGACTATGTGATTTGTGAGTTTGAAGAAGAAAGTGGGTATGCTTATATCAGCCCTGGTTTTTGTTCTTTACAGGAGAGCTGCCCTCAGCTCTGCTCCTGCCTCACAGGAACAGCCTTGCCTTTGTCCAGGGAGACCTGTGGCTGTATGACTTTGGAATAAGTGAGGTGATAAGTCTAATTTGGGAAGACTGCTTGTCTGAAGTCACCATCTCCAACACAGCTTTTTCAGTAAGAAATTTGATAATTTTCTCCCTAGGTGTCTTGACTCAGGAAAGGAGAGTGTTGTTCTTGCCTTAGTGTCTAATGCAGGACCCTCAGGAATGTTTTTGTTTCTACCATCTTCAAGTCTGGTTCCTCAGGCTTATGCTGATTCTTTATTAAGCTCTTAATTGTTCTTCAAAAAAATCCCCATTTGTTTATTATAGCTAGAGTCAGTTTCAGTTGCTTTAAGCCAAGCACCATAACCAGTACAATCATTTAGTCCTTGTTCTGGACAAACTTAATTTGTTTGCCAGAAATGTTGTAGTGCTTTGCTTGAAAATGGCTAAAATGGCTGCATGTGACTCTTTGACATTTTAATACAGGCAAAAGCATGGAGGAATGAATCATCACTCCAGGAAAACCCAGTTTTTAGATAATTGTCATTGTACGTTATAGTCCCACTCTGCTGTTTCGACTGTTTATGCTAAATTCCCTACTTACAGATTCACTTGACAGACCATGTACAGATTCACTTTCTGTGGTCTTTTTGAAGTCAAGTTCAACTATGTTTATGGTATTCTTATGGGTTGTACTTTTAACATTATAGTTTTCGAACTTAAATTTATTCACCCATGTACAATATTAGTGCCATTGTTCTTTTTGGGGGGCATTGCTGGTATAATGATAGACTGTAGTACCAACAAAAGTATAAATTTAACAACTGAAAACAATTACAGAGCAATGTGAATGTGTTGGCTCAGAGTGACTGATGGTATGCTGTCAACAAGTAACAGCCAAAATAAACTGACCAAGGCTGTCCTTGAAGCCCTTCTGTGACCTTTTCAGACTTAATGATTGATAAGAATCTCACAGGGATTCTGTAAAAATCATTATTAATTTTATTGTTTTGGATATCTAGTGCTGCATGACAAACTATCCCAAAACTCAATGCCTTAAAACCACCTGAAACTACATCTCACAGTTCTGTAAGTCAGAAACTGAGCAGAGTTTGGCTGGTTGATTTTTCTGCTCCATGTGGCACTGACTGGGTTTACTCCCTGACATTCAGTGATGATGGCTGGACTGGGGACTCCAAAATATTTTACTGATATGCCTGGTACTTTAGTGGGAGGGACTAGAAAACTGGGATCAGCTGGGACCTCCTTTCTTTCCAGGTAGTCATAGTGTCTTTCCTTGTGCTGTGTAAGACAGGGTAGATGGGTTTCTAATACAGTGGTTTAGGGATCCAAGAGTGACTGTCTCAAGGGATACAGGTGGAATATTTAAGACTTTCAATAACATAGACTTAAAGGTCCCAGATAGTCCATTTTACATTCTAATGATGAAACAAGTCACTAAGACCAGGCTGGCTTCAAGGGCCATACAATTATATTACCTCTCAATGACAAAAATGTCAAACATGTTATGGCCATCTTTTATGCACATTGTGGAAGTAATTACATATATATGAACAACACTGTTCCATGCTTTTGTCTCTGAAATAAATTTTCTGAGGACTGCTTTGACCCTTGGAACCACCACTGTGGTATGGGCCATATTTTGAGAAAAGATTTGTTCAGAGAATGAAGGTGTCCTAAAAAACCCTAAAACTTCCGAGTACAAGTGATTGGAAACATATGACCTCCAGCCCTATTAGGAAGACAATATAGTATAGTGGTTATATAGTGGTTTTGAGGCAAGTTGCCTGGAATTCAAAGCCAGGTACTAAGACTTATTTTAAATTTAAGATTTATTTATTTATTTGAGAGAGAGAGAGAGAGAGGTAGAGAGTGAGAGAGGGAGAAGCAGACTCCCTGCTGAGCAGAGAGCCTGACAGTACTAAGATTTATTAGCTGTGTCATATGGACAAATGTCTTAATTTGTCTTTTTTCTGTATCTCATTTTCTTCCTCTCTATCTGGAGATAGTATCTCCTGTTTCACCAGGTTGTTTTGAGTATTAAATGAGAAAATGAAAATAAATTATTAAGCGCAGTGCATGGCAAATGCCATCACTCAATCTGTGCTAATTATAGAATGACTTCTGGAGCCCCAAATGTTGTGTTTACTTTCCTGACATCAGAAAAGAGGGAAGGAGAATGGTGTCTCCTCACTTTACGGATACTTCCTGAAGGAAGGATTCAAAAGACTCTTCGCTTTTTATAGTCCTCTGAGGTTCTTTCTAACACCAAGTATGTGGTGCCTTTCTACACTAATTCTCAAATTCTTGGAAATCAGGGTCCTAAAATTTAATTCGCTTTAGACAGTGTCTACCTGGAATTGTCTTCAAACCTCACAAGACTTCCCTCAACTTCAGACAACATTTCAGCTGCAAATGGTGTGCCTAGGCTACCCGAACTTCTGTCTGGCTGACTACAAATTGGAGTTACCCATAGTCCCCACTGAGATTTGATAAGTAGCTATAATGACTCACAGAACCCAGGAAAAAACTTAACATTTACTTGTTTATTATACAGAATACAAATAAACAGGTGAAGAGGCACTTAGGGTGGGCTCTGGAAGGGTCTTGAATGCGGGAACCCGTCTCCATGGATTTGGTGTACATTATCTTTCCAGAATGTGGATATGTTCCCCAGCCCGGAAATTCCACAGTCTCATTGTTTGATAGTGTTCACAGAGTTCAGTCTTCAACCCTTGCCCTGGAAGTCTCAGTGATGCTGGAATTTCCAATATTCCTATCACATGTTTGGTTTTTGTTGTGGTATTGAAGCTCAAATGGAATATAAGAAAATAATACTCAGAAAACAGAGACAACATGCCTTTTAGGTCTTGGTTTTGGCAATATGTCATAAATGAATTTTGATATACTGCATGAAATTTTATTAATATATGCTTCTCAAATATATATACATAATAGCTCATTGTTTTAGGACCTACCTCCTCCTTTCCCCAATTTTGACATCACTAAAACTGGGCTTCATGTCATGTTGGAGTTGAATTGAAAACATGTTTTATTTCTCAGTGGTACATAGAATAATGGTGCCCTTAACTTTGATGGATTTTTTGATTTGATAAAAAAAAACATATGAACTTATAGATTTAAATGTAGTAGTAGGATAGCTGAAGACAATTCTAGCTGCCTATTTCTCTGTATTAAAATTTTCATTCCCAGGGTGCCTGGGTGGCTCAGTGAGTTAAGCCTCTGCCTTCAGCTCAGGTCATGATCTCAGGGTCCTGGGGTCAAGCCCTGTATCGGGCTCTCTGCTCAGCAGGGAGCCTGCTTCCCCCTCTCTCTCTGCCTGCCTCTCTGCCTACTTGTGATCTCTGTCAAATAAACAAATAAAATATTTAAAAAAAAATTTCATTCCCAAATAACACAGAATGGTAAAAAAATAAAAGTACACAAAAATCACTTAAAATAACTTGAAGTCAGAGAATGCCTAAATTTCAAAATAACTAAAGATAAAAAAAGAGTGAGAAAAAAAGAAAGATCAAATCCCAGTGAGTAATCTCTCATCTTCCTGCCCTCCTGCAAGGCTTTGTGGCATTAAAAGACAGACTTTAAAAAACTGCAGGAAAGAAGAGAAAAGAGCTAGCAATTGGCTTAAGGTTGGTCTAAAATCACCTGCAAAAAGAGCAAGTCCGTGCTAAACCTGAAAATGAAAAAAGAATTTTGAGCCCATCACGGCATGTTCTGCAAAGGAAATGATTTAAAAATATATGCGATTTGTTTCCCTATTTCTTTTTTCTTTATTATTTACTATTAAAAATTTTTTTTTTTTGCTTTTTTTCTGGATCATTGAAAAGTGCAACTATTTCTTATGTCCAAAATTGAGAAATGCTTTGAAAAACAGGTATTTTGCCGTTTGTTGAAACCTCTTCACCAATAAGGACTACTTTAAGTAAATACTTTCATGTGTAGTTAATAGCTTGGGAAAACAGACTAACTGTTTTCTACATCTGTAACTCTTCTACAGATGGTTGGTGAGCTCAAAGGACTTAAAATTAAGTCTGTGAGAAAGCAGCAAGTTTCAAAAAGAAATATGAATGTGTCTTTTGACAAATGGAGGTATATGGAATCACACAGTTAAACAAAAAAGCTAAGTTAAAAAAAAAAAGCTGTTTTGATAGAATGTATATAGCCAAAAAAAAAAAAAATCATATATTAGAAGAGGATGTGCCTATTATAGACTTAAAACAACCTTTAAGGCTCCAGCATTATACAGGCAAGAAGTACTGCAATAACATTCACAGATGTGATCAAGAGAAAAAAGGAAGTGGAAGGATATACCAAAGTATAAAGCTAAGAGCCACAGCACACTGTCGATTGTAGTGGTTAATATCAGGACCAAACGAGGAACATATTTCTTACCCCTATAGAAGGATCTCTGAAGACAAAATTATTCCCAGTCTGATTTCAAAACTGCTGTGGATCAGGGACAGCTATGTGCCTTGCATCCTTCTCTTTTCTTTTTTAAAAAACTTACTTAAAATTTTTTTCTTGGCTTTATTGAGATATAATTGACCTATAACGCACAAATTAAATATGTAAAACATGCTGATTTAATATATGTATATATTGAAAAAATGATTACCACAGTGAGGTTAATTAACACATTCATTACCTCACACAGTTACTGTGTGTGTGTGTGTGTGTGTGTGTGTGTGTGTGTTGCGAACCTTGAAGATATACTGTTGTAGCAACTTTCAACATTTATGGATACTGAAGGGAAGTCTTCAAACATTGGTGTGTAAGATGATGGATTATGGTGAACTATATTTTTGATGACAGTTATTTGCTGACTTCACTTAGAAAGAATTACGCATATTCAGTATTTGCTGCACCTCAAATTTGTAGTGCCTTGTATAGAGGTATATAATTTTCCATCCCACTGATGTGAAGTTTTTTCAGTAAGGCTTTCTTTAGCTATGGAATGTAAAAACAGGAGAGCTTAGAATAAAAAAAAAAAATAGAGAGCAGAGAAGTGCTGACTCGTAGTTCACATATAATTGAGTGAGAATATGTTTTTTGTTGCATGCCACTGAAATTTTGGGTTGTTACTTTAGCAAAACAGCAAAAGTTGATTAGCATGTATGATCAGATTTTTGTTTTTGGAAGAATGCTCTGGTTGACAGGAGGGAAATGAATTAAAAGGATAAAACAGTGAAATTGGAAAGAAGTTAAGACACCATTTTAATATTCTGAGAGATGATGGTGCCTTGGGTTTGGGTAGCAGTAATGAAATCAAAGAATGGAAATAAACAGGACTAGGTGATTGATTATATGTGATGAGGTGAGAAATGAAATTTCTGAAATTTAAGTTTTTGGCAGGAGTAACTAGATGGATAGTGGTAAGACAGCAAACAATAAAAGGATAGAAGATGGACAGGAGAAGCACTTATGAAGACATAAGTTTAGTTCTAATTATCTGTGGTATATATTAATGCAGAAGTTCAATAAAAAGTTAAATACATAAGATGAATTAAAAAAAGAGGTCTCAAAGACACACAGCTGGAATTCATTAGATGGAAGTCCTGAAAGTGGTTGAGACATCTAAGGAAGAGAATGTAGAATGAGATGTTAAGATAACCTGTGAAAAGATCCTCCAAACTCTAATATTTAAAGATCAATGGATCAGTGGCTCCCAAAAAGAGAATAGAATAAAAGGAATAAGTGTTCCTTGGAGAAGTGACTGATTATAGGAAATGTATACCATGAGTCTGGAATATTTTGTAGTTCCATGAAGTAGTTACCAAGCTGGACATTTGAGCAACAAAATAAATGTGGTAGTATTGGATTATAATACACCCAAATAAAATAACCATAAGTCCATAGTAAAATGAAGGAAGGAAAGGAAGGGAAGGCAGAGAAAGGAAGAAAGGAAAGGAAGGAAGAATGAAAGAAAGATAAGACAATTTTCCTGTGCAAAAGAAGTTCAAATAATTTATGAAGGTACTCTGCCATCAGAGTAAAATAAATAAAATCTTAAAAAAAAATGAATAAGCACACAGTGAATAAGAAAGATTAAAACCAAGATATGGGGACGCCTGGGTGGCTCAGTTGGTTAAGCAGATGCCTTCGGCTCAGGTCATGATCCCAGCGTCCTGGGATAGAGTCCCACATTGGGCTCCTTGCTCGGCAGGGAGCCTGCTTCTCCCTCTGCCTCTGCCTGCCTCTTTGTCTGCCTGTGCTCGCTCACTCTCTCTCCCTCTGTCTCTGACAAATAAATAAATAAAATCTTGAAAAAAGAAAGGAAATAAAGAACATATCTTCATAGTTTAAAAAAAAAAAAACAAACAAAAACCAAGATATGGAAGCCAAATGAAGAGAGTGGTCCTGAAAGTATCAAGTGATAAATTTTCTGCCTAAAAATTATCAGTGATGAGTTAAGTTGATACATAATTATTCATTTATGACCTGAACCAGGGTAGTTTCAGTCAAAGTGTGGGACTGGAAGCAAGATTAAGGTAGGACGAAAAGCAAATATAATTTGAAGCATCAAAACATTTTGTGGAGACATTAAGAAAGGTGGCAGAGAATTAGAGGAGAAGGACAGTAGGAAGTCTAGAGGATTCAGGAAAGATGAAATTTTTCTCTTTGTAAACTCAAGATGGATAGGAATGTGTATGAGAAGTATCCAATTAAAGGCAAATAGTGAAAATACAGGGCAGTGGAGTTTTAATAAATGGATTAATGAAGGACGGGATCAAGAGCACACCTGAATATATTAGTTTCTTCAGGAGCCTGGATGTGTTCTCCATTATAGCAGTAGACAGGAATTAAGAATGGATATAGAAAGGTGTTGCTAGTAGAGTTGATAACTCCAGATTAAGGAATTCCCTCTCTGTTATGGGTTGAATTGCATATCCCTTAAAAATGTTTAAGTCTTAACCTCCAGTCCTGGTGAATGAGACTTTATTTGAACATAGGTTCTTTGTAGATGATTAAGTAGAGATGAGATGAGATGAAGGGCTGTAACTCCAGATGACTATGCCCTTGTAAATAAGGGACGTTTGGATACAAAGACATATACACAAAAAGAATGTCATTTGAAGATGAAGGTGGAAATTGAGGATTGTAGATACCTCTACAAACCAAGGAATACTACATATTGCCAGCAAACCACCACAGATTAGAAAAGATTGTTTCTCACATATCTCGAAAGAACCAGCCTTCTCACATCTTGGTCTCAAATTTCTGACCTCTAGAACTGTGAGACAGTAAATTTCTGTTACCTGACCCAGTTGGTGGTGCTTTGTTATGGCAGCCCTAGCAAACAAATACGCTGTGTGATGGTTTTTGCTTTTCTCTATGACATATTTGACAAGAGAAACCTCTGGAAGTAAAGGGAATGGGATAGGGATGGGTGTGGGAATGGAGTTGGAGGTTTAAAGATAGAGGAGAAGGAATACAGGAAACTCAGTGTTGTAATTATTTAATAATAAAATGTTTGGGTAAGACTTTCATTCAAACCGATATTTCTTCTACAGATTGGCAGGATTGTGTAAAACAAATATTTTTTACCACTCTTATACCCCATTGATACAAAACAGGATTTAAACCAATGTGATGGTTAATTTTCTTGGCTAAGCTACAGTGTCCAGATATTTGGCCAAACATTATTTTAGATATTTCTGTGAGGGTGGTGGTTTTTATTTTTTTCCCCTCTTTCTCCCACTCTCTCTTTTTCTTCTCCCTCTCCTTCTCCTTCTCCTTCTTCTTCTTGGATAAATTAATACACAAATTGTGGCTTTGAGCAAAGCAGCAGTCTCTGGTTAATGTTGGCAAGCCTCAACTGATCAGTTGACGGTCTTAGTAGACCAAATCCTGATCGCTCCTGAGAAATAAAGAATTCTGCCAACAGTCTACTTTTGGACTTGACCTACAATTCTTTCCTGGGTCTTCAGCCTGCTGGCCTACCTCTACAATGCTTAAATTGTGAGTCAGTTCTTTAAAATAAATCTCCTCTCTCTCCCTCATTTGTAAACAGGTTATTAAAATTATTGAAGAAAATAATTTATACTAGATATAAAAATTCAAATAATACATAGAAGTAAAAGCAAGTGTAAAAATTCCCCCAAATATCACACCCTTGTGTTAACCACTGTTAATATTTTGACGAACATCTTTTTGGAACCTTCTCTTTCTCTCTGTACACTCTTTATGCCTTACTTTTTTTTTTTCCTTTAGTCAACAATATGTCATGAGCTTCTTTTCTATGATAATACATGAAGGTAATTTAAAATGAAGCATAGCATTTCATGGACATATAAGTTGTCTCCAATTTTTGATAGTGTATTCATGTGGGGCTATTATGAAATCCTACCCCGCAAAATTGCATTTTCCTTTTATGTGTGTTTTTTTTTTTCCTGCTGATGTCTCTTAAGTGGATTTTTTAGATAAGGTTATTTTTGAAGTGAGAAAACTCAGGGTCAGAAAGATTTTTCAGGTGTCACTGAAGAGTATAAGTTTGGTAGAACTCATAGCCAAGGTCATTCAAGTTTTTCATCTAGACTACCAAGTAGTTTTTTTCTTAATACATGTCTCTCTGGAAAAGTTCCATTCACCACAGCAAATATATATAGTCTATTTAGGACAAAGCTTTGACAGAGCTTCAAATTTTATTTAATCACCTTCTAGAAGTGAGAGATAAATCTGTTGGTGGAGTGGTTTCCCATAGCATTTTGTATTTATTTCTAAAGATGATAAAAATCCTGAAGGATTGCTTATAAGCCTCTTTTAGAGTGAATACATGTGGAGTTATTGGGTGAACATTTTAACTTTCAACAGTTTTGAACATTTTAATGACAACCTCCTGCAGAAACATAGATCTGATTACCAGTGCTTACTGTTGGGAAGTAAAATTTTCTGAAACAGTATCATTCATATGGAAAAAGGCCATGGAGTCTTTAAAGAGAACAATTTACATAAGTGGAACTAATAAGTTTTCTGTCTTACTCAGAATTTTGATTGTTGATAGAATATTTTGAATATCATTCAACCAGATTACAGGTCTTAAAAATTTAAATACTTTTATTTCCTTCAATAAAATGAATGCATAACTCTGGTAAGGCGGAGTTATATTAATCTATATTATTAAGACAAAGGTATTGTTCTTTATCATAATTGAGAGTTTAGTTTTAATATGCATATTTATATTTCCCTTAGGAGGTAAAACTAGTGTTCGTTTATAGGTTGGCACTATCCAATATGGTAGCCACTAGCCACATGTGTGTATTTAAATTTAAACTATTTAATATTTAAAATTCAGATTTTCAGTCACAACAGCTACATTTTAAGGGCTCCGTAGCCTCATAGGGCTAGTGGTTACCATATTGGACAGCTGTTATGAAGCATTTCCATTACTTCGGGAAATTCATTGTACTACAATATTCTAGGCTATAGTCAACTATTAAAAATTTCTTTGCATATCAAATAAAAGGGACTCAAGCTATTTCAACACACACTGACAATGAGCTGTTTTTTTAATTAAAAAATTAAGCTGCTTTTGTTGAGGCTATAGATGTTTTCACATGTAGTTAATCATTTTGAGCTCTGGAAAATTTTTGTTTAATTTCCCCAGTTTATATGATGTCTACCTACGCTTGTTACCATTTTTCTCTTCTAACTAGCGTGTTCCCTTAAGCATGAGTCTACAGTGAATACCCTTCACATTCTGTGCTCCAACCCCCGAGAGTCCAGCATCGTCACAGAAGAGGGTGAGCTCTTTAAATAGCATCGGAACCCAGAATCTGAGTTCATGGGGTCCTTTCTAATCCTCTATTATAGGGTTCTTTCATGTGCCCTTTTATGGTTACCCTGTTTGAAATGTGGCTTACTTATGTAAATATAAAAAACATTTTCTTCACCCTGGATTAGACATTTTAAATGGAAGATTAAACTTACAATCGGCATAGTCAAAAAAATATCCAAAATTGTGAGTTTATTTGGAAGAGATTTTCTTCCTAACTACAGATAATATAAACAACAGTGGGCTTCTCAGTTGACTGTGGCACTCTCAGTGCCTCCAGGTAGAAAGCTACTGTCTTCCTTGTCCAAGATTGCATCTCCTTTATTTTTCTTTTTTATATAAAGAAAAAGATTCAGTTGTAGTAGTAAAGCCAATTTATGAATCCTCTGTTTGTAAGTGAAAACAAAGTTCAAAATGCCTTCCGAATTAATGTGGAGAAGAGTTCATGTTTTATAGCTGACATGTTTTTGTCCTTCCTCTTCCCAAATTTTTAGTACAATGAATTTATTCATACTAAATGTGTGAAGAGAAGCGATTTTAATTCATTTATATACTTTATATTTTGTTTTGGCCCAAATGAAAAAGAAGTCATTTGTCAGGGAATAAAAAAACAAGGAAATTAAAATGAACTTGCACTGTAAACAAGTAGTAATTAAAAAGCTTCTTTGCTTATTTGTAATTTTTTTTTTAATGTTGAAATCCTCTTTTTGTTATTTTCATTCCTTTGTGGAGTTTTTCAGAGAACAAGACTAAGAAAAGTATTAATGAATTTAAGTAAGAAGGCTCAACTTTTAGCAGGAACTGTTTTATTGTGTTGCCAGATTTATTTTCCAGTTTGAGTTAGAGAGGACTAAAATGAATATCGATAGGGTCACTGAGTCACTGATTGTGCCAAAGTCATTTTTTAGAATTACTTTCTTTTTGGGACCTGCGCTTATTCCCTGCACAACGTCCCAAGTGAAATTTGGGAAAGAGTGAAGATATTATTATTTTTTAATTCTAAATTTTTGTCTGTTTTTTTTTTAATTTAAATTTTATTATTATTTTTTAAACATATAATATATTCTTATCCCCAGGGGTACAGGTCTGTGAATCGCCAGGTTTACACATTTCACAGCACTCACCATAGCACATACCCTCCCCAATGTCCATAACCCCACCCCCCCTCTCGCAACCCCCCTCCCCCCATCAACCCTCAGTTTGTTTTGTGAGATTAAGAGTCACTTATGGTTGGTCTCCCTCCCAATCCCATCTTGTTTCATTTACTCTTCTCCTACCCCCTTAACCCCCCATGTTGCATCTCCTCTCCCTCATATCAGGGAGATCATATGATAGTTGTCTTTCTCCGATTGACTTATTTCGCTAAGCATGATACCCTCTAGTTCCATCCACATCATCGCAAATGGCAAGATTTCATTTCTTTTGATGGCTACATAGTATTTCCATTGTGTATATATACCACATCTTCTTTATCCATTCATCTGTTGATGGACATCTAGGTTCTTTCCATAGTTTGGCTATTGTAGACATTGCTGCTATAAACATTCGGGTGCACGTGCCCCTTCGGATCACTACGTTTGTATCTTTAGGGTAAATACCCAGCAGTGCAATTGCTGGGTCATAGGGTAGTTCTATTTTCAACATTTTGAGGAACCTCCATGCTGTTTTCCAGAGTGGTTGCACCAGCTTGCATTCCCACCAACAGTGTAGGAGGGTTCCCCTTTCTCTGCATCCTCGCCAGCATCTGTCATTTCCTGACTTGTTCATTTTAGCCATTCTGACTGGTGTGAGGTGATATCTCATTGTGGTTTTGATTTGTATTTCCCTGATGCCGAGTGATATGGAGCACTTTTTCATGTGTCTGTTGGGCATCTGGATGGCTTCTTTGCAGAAATGTCTGTTCATGTCCTCTGCCCATTTCTTGATTGGATTATTTGTTCTTTGGGTGTTGAGTTTGCTAAGTTCTTTCTAGATTTTGGACACTAGCCCTTTACCTGATATGTCGTTTGCAAATATCTTCTCCCATTCTGTCAGTTGTCTTTTGGTTTTGTTAACTGTTTCCTTTGCTGTGCAAAAGCTTTTGATTTTGATAAAATCCCAATAGTTCATTTTTGCCTTTGCTTCCGTTGCCTTTGGCGATGTTCCTAGGAAGATGTTGCTGTGGCTGAGGTCGAAGAGGTTGCTGCCTGTGTTCTCCTCAAGGATTTTGATGGATTCCTTTCTCACATTGAGATCCTTCATCCATTTTGAGTCTATTTTCGTGTGTGGTGTAAGGAAATGATCCAATTTCATTTTTCTGCATGTGGCTGTCCAATTTTCCCGACACCATTTATTGAAGAGGCTGTCTTTGTTCCATTGGACATTCTTTCCTGCTTTGTCGAAGATGAGTTGACCATAGAGTTGAGGGTCTATTTCTGGGCTCTCTATTCTGTTCCATTGATCTATGTGTCTGTTTTTGTGCCAGTACCATGCTGTCTTGATGATGACAGCTTTGTAATAGAGCTTGAAGTCCGGAATTGTGATGCCACTGACTTTGGCTTTCTTTTTCAATATTCCTTTGGCTATTCGAGGTCTTTTCTGGTTCCATATAAATTTTAGGATTATTTGTTCCATTTCTTTGAAAAAAAATGGATGGTACTTTGATAGGAATTGCATTAAATGTGTAGATTGCTTTAGGTAGCATAGACATTTTCACAATATTTATTCTTCCAATCCAGGAGCATGGAACATTTTTCCATTTCTTTGTGTCTTCCTCAATTTCTTTCATGAGTACTTTATAGTTTTCTGAGTATAGATTCTTAGCCTCTTTGGTTAGGTTTATTCCTAGGTATCTTATAGTTTTGGGTGCAATTGTAAATGGGATGGACTCCTTAATTTCTCTTTCTTCTGTCTTGTTGTTGGTGTAGAGAAATGCAACTGATTTCTGGGCATTGATTTTATATCCT
This sequence comes from Enhydra lutris kenyoni, assembly GCF_002288905.1. Classification (NCBI taxonomy): domain Eukaryota; kingdom Metazoa; phylum Chordata; class Mammalia; order Carnivora; family Mustelidae; genus Enhydra; species Enhydra lutris. The sequence continues at coordinate 5,531,792 of NW_019154102.1, read as the reverse complement.
GACACTTTACTGAATTCCTGTACAAGTTCTAGCAGTTTTGGAGTGGAGTCTTTTGGGTTTTCCACATAATTCTAAATTTATCTCATTGCTTATATGAACAGGAGATGGGTATGCAGAAATGGACATTAGTGTCCCAGGATACTCTTGTTAATGCTCCACTTGCTGTAGTGGAAAGAGTGTAGCTTTTGAAATTATAGACTTGTGTTGCTTTTTACTGGCTGTTCAACCTGGAGACATAATTTCCTTTCTCTCTTTGTCTGTAAAATAGGGATGGTATATTTACCTTGCAGGCCTAATAAGAGGATTGTGCGTAATAAATAAAACACATCTGAATGGCATCTGGCCAATAGTATGTGCTCAGTAAAAATACGTTGCTATATATATCTTTTTTAAGATTTTATTTATTTATTTGACTGAGAGAGGGAACACAAGCAGGGGGAGTGGGGGAGGGGGAAGCAGGCTTCCCGCTCAGCAGGGAGCCTGATCCAGGTCTCCATCTCCAGATCCCGGGATCATGACCTGAGCTGAAGACAGACGCTTAACAACTGAATCACCCAGGTGCCCCAATGTTGCTATTCTTAAAGAAATTAACTTTGTACAGAAACAATAAGACCAAAGCAGCACAAAAGACTAAATTTTGCCCCAAATATTTATTTTTAAAAATTATTTATTTTTTAAAAATTTCATTATGGTGGCAGGAAAAATGTTAAAGCACATAAAAAAACATTCATTTTTCTTTGTTCTTTTCTAAGTGTCTGAGGCTAATGTTTGAAGCTGAGAAGAATTATTAGTGACTTGATGCATCAGGATGCTGTCTATACACTTACTGTGGAAAACATCAATTTGTTAATTTAAATGAGATCCTGTGTAGTGATTACAATCATTCTTATGTGAAAATATTGACTGATTCTAGGTCCTGGCTGACAAGTGAAATCGAGTCACATTAATATTAATTGATGACCACTGAGGATTGAATCAAAAGTACTGGAATATTACTTAATATAAATGATTAAAGTTGAAGAACAAAGTATAAATAGGATATTAATTAATGTATTTACTGCTAATTTAAACTTTCAGCTATTAGCTTTTAGCTATGTTATAGCTCTTTGAGAAATATGTTTTAGGTACAGATTAACAGTTTTGGAATACATGTGCATATATCCTGCAACTGAATAATTAAGTAAGTAGCCGGTGGATGCTCGCTCTCTGCTGGAGTGGGGCTGCCGACAAGCAATGGCTAAAAGGCTGGAATGCTGCAAGTTGTAATAGGTGAGAGCTGGAGACATCAGAATGAACTTCTGTTTCATTTACTGTAGGTACTTCTGGACAGGTATTATAGGTGTGTGGACATACATAGTTGAGTATACACACATTTGTTTCCTGATTGTCAGCTAGGAGACCCTAGAAAAGGTGACACCCTGTCAGTAATGAGTGTACTCAGCCCAGATTTGGCTTCAAATTCTCCAAGGAATCAGAGCTTCTTGGAGAAATGGTTGATTCTAGAGCTGGAAAGGGATATACAGAATGAACTTGGAGCATCTCATAGTACCAGAAAGTAAGGAATGACCAAAAAACCCCAAATGAACAAACAGAAAACCAAGAGACCAGACCGATGGAAGTATGTTAAACGATCACAGGAGCCTCTTGAAAGAGCTCCCAAAAGCCAAAGCTAAAAAAAAAAAAAAAAAAAAAAATTGAGCAACTAAATAAAATAATATTGGATTATATCCCAAAGTATAAAATAAATATCCCCGAGTCTATACTGATATAAATAAAAGATAGAATTAATAAATGAATGAGTAAATAAGTAAGGAAAAACTGACCAATCTCTTTGCAAGAATTCCAAGCGGTTATGTAGGTAACTCTGCCTTAAGATGTGGAGCATACCTTCTCAGGCTATACACATGGGCTATGCTTAGTGACTTCCTCCCAATGGTACAATAAGTAGGGGGGAGAGTAACTTTATAGTAGAGAAACATGACAAGCACTACTTTGTCCAGGTACTCAAGGTTAACATCAACACTGATAAGTCATGTTGATAGCATGTACTCTTGATATGATGTGATATAAATGACACTTGACCTCTTTATCTCTGTGAACTTCCTCCCCCAAATGCCTAACCCCAGTATAACCAGGAGAAAAACATCAGTCAAATCAAATAGAGGGATATTCTACAAAATACTCAATAGCATTCTTCAGAACTGTCAAGGTCATCAAAAACTAGGTTTGAGACATTGTTGTGGTCTAGAGGAGCTTAGAGATTCATGATGACTAAGTGTAATATGGTATCCTGGAACAGAGAAGGGATATTAGGCAAAAACTAAAGAAATCTGAAAAAAGGACTTTAATGATAACAAATTGATTTAATTAATAATAATAATCTATCAGATATTGTCACTACCACCTAGTCATTATCAGATAACTGGTGGCCAGATGGAAGATATGACTTGTGTACTTGCACTGATAACTGTTAATAGATGTAAGGCATTTTCTAATTTTTTCTTAAAGTATCTTAAGATTTTTTTTCAAGTTTTAAAAAGATAACTCTTTGTTAGGTTCTAAATAATTAAAAATAAATACTAATGATCTTCTTGATGTTTAAATGGATAATAAAATGTCTTAAAAACCCAAACATTTTAGTAACTTTCTTACCCTGTGGGTTTTAAAAAAATCATTATTTATGTATTTTTGCAAGTTAAACACAGACTGAATGTTTATGCCCACCCTGCCCCCAAATTCTCATGTTGAAATCTAATCCCAGTGTAATGGTATTTGGAAGTGGGTGAGGCCTTTAGTAGGTGGTTACGTCATGAGGATGGTGCCTTCACAAAGGGAGTCAGTGCCCTTACAAAGGAGATTCCAGAGACCTGCTTTACCTCTTACACCTGTGAGGGTACAGGGAGATGGCAGTAGTCTGTGAACTAGAAAGTGATTTCTCACCAGACACCACATAAGCTGATACCTTGATCTTGGGCTTCTCACCATCCAGAACTAGGAGAAATAAATTTCTGTTGCTTGTGAGGCACCCAGGCTATGGTATTCTGTAATAAAAGCCTAAACAAACTCACACCAGCTATCTAGATGTTTGATTTCAAATTTGTTTCTTCAGCCAATAAATCTCGTTCTTTGTTTTGCCTTATTTTGGCATTATTTAAAATATTCATTTATTTTAATTAGTCTAAATTTGCTCCATATCAAATTGTGCAGTTAGAAGGAATCCAGCTGCACTGTTGAAGTAAAAATCCTGAATTTAACTCAAGAAAATTTAAGAAACATACATAATGTTAAGCATTTGCTACGGCACAGTGAACATCATTTTCTCATGAACTTTCCATTATAATTGAGAATAAGTCTTTGAAAAGCCACTTATAGTTCAAGTACGTTTTGTGGGTTAGAAAGACTGGACGTCCAAGGAACTTAACTGCTGAGGGGTGAAGAGGGGTCAGAATCTAAGCCAGCCGACAGAATCTACCCTTAAGGAAGTGAGTAGTGACACTCCATCTGAGGATGATAGGTGTTAACCAGGTCAGTGGTTCTCACCCGGGTGTTCAAAATATTAGGTTGTCACAATAATAGGTTTTATACTAGTATTTAGGGTGTGGGTTCAAGGATGATAGATACACTGCAATGTGAGGGATGGTCCCACACAACAAAAATGGACTCCTTTTTTTGGTGTAACTTTCTAATATCCCACTGGACATTTTATATAGGTTGTACAGTTTTCAGGAATACCGTATTACTTCATCTTTTTTATGTGGATAATCTATAACTTGTCTTGACTTGTTATCCCTATTTTAATTAAGATCATTTGGTTTTTCTCTCATCAGGTATAAGTAATTCCACTCGACTTACCCTAATGCGGATTTTTATTTGACTGTCCACCCTTATCTTCCCTCTTTCATTTTCCATACTGTCCCTATAAGTGACCTTTGAAGTTTAAATTTACTCATCAATGGCAGGAGTAAATATCAGCTTAGGTCATCATGACTTCCAATAAGGCAACACTCAAGCATTTACATATAGAAATAAGTAATATTTTATTATAAATTACTTTCCTTTTGTCTTTCCTTCATATTTGGCCCTAGGCATAGATATTTATCTTTAAAAATTCATATGTGCAAGAAACTTTTTATGACTTTTATTTGAAGACAGCAATGGGGACATAAAAGTACTTTACATATAAAAGAAAGATTAGATCTGAGAGAGTTTAGATTTGTCACTATAACCAGGGGTGTTTCTAAAATTTAGTGTGTCAGAGCCAGGGTTGCTGAATACCTTGCCATACATGGGACAGTTCCGCACGTTAAGGCAGACTCCTGTACCCATAGGAATATTAAAAATTTTCATTGGTCATTCATGTAGATCTTAGGGTTTCTATTCAGGCATATTATACCTGCACCTTGTCTCCTCATGACAATCTATACTTTGCTTTGGTATATTACTCCTATTTCAATTAATTTTGCTCTTTTTAAAAGTTTGTGTTATTTTGCTTTTTCTTTAATCATATACAATTAGATCCGTTGTTATAACTTATTCTACCACTAGATTTTATTTTCATCTTACTGTTACCCATGTATTTTCATTTTTCCGTTCTTCAGTGTACAAAGTAAGTTTGATTTTCTTGAGTTCAGACTTACTAATTAAAGTAAGTTTAAGCATCTGAAATTACTTCATTATGTCTTCTATGGACATGCACATGCACTTATATATATTGAAATATATTTTTTATTTTTTAAAGATTTTATTTGAGAGAAAGTGATAGAAAAGGGAGAAAGAGAGAACACTAGAGTGGGGAGAGTCAGGGGGAGAAGCAGACTCCCCACTGAGCAAGGACCCTGTTGCGGGGCTCAATCCTGGGATTCCAGAATCATGACCTGAGCCAAAGGCAGACCCTTAATTTCAGGCACCCCTGAAATAATGTTTTAGTTGACTTATTTGTGCTTTTTATTAATGTCTTTTCTGACTAGCCTATTTTTGAAATAAAAATATACATTTTATATTAAAAATGTCTCAACACCTTGGTGATAAGAACCAAAGAATCTCAGTGAGTACTTGGGAACCTCAAATGAAAGAAAGAGCAAGTTGTTCAGTTTGCCTCAATTCAAAGAATTTAAGAAGTCAACTTCTACAAACAATTCAATAAATGAAAAAAGTTAGACTTCTTAATCTAGAGTTGCCCTTGTCCATCTTAGTTTATCTGAGGTCCCATCCTCAACTCTGTATCATTGATAAAAATGTCATGTCTACATGTTACATGTAATAATTTATGGCAGTCCTTGGCCCAACAGGACATTCTGATGTCTGCTACCCTCCTAAGAGAGAAAACCACTTTAACAATGGCCAACTGGATAGAATTCTAGCAAGTCATCTTTAGCCCAATGAAACAGAATATATGTGGGTGCATCAATATAGAACATGCTGGAAGAGCCCTTATTTCATTTGCCCTGTGGAGTAAAGGTAGATTTGAAAAGGATCTTTATATTCATGCTGTCTCTATATCCTGCATACACGAAGTTGGAAACTCAGCAAGGAAAGCAGTTTTCCTGATTTATGAAAAGCTCAAACTTCCCATGCTTATTGGAACCCACAGACGTTTAAATTCCAATACTCCTTGGCACTTCTAATAGGGTAAACGGAGATGGAAGAAATCATCTTTATAAGCTATCCCTAATTTGGATTTTCATGTATTTTGCTAATGGTTTTGTTTGTTTTCTTGTGCACATTTAAAAATCTCTGAATATGCAGGTACCCACGGTATAATAGATAAACTTAGACCCAGTTGATTTAAAAAGTGTGTGAATTGAGGAGCAACAGTGATACATATACTTTCAAACTGTGTGCTGTTTTTTTCATGTGGTTGTGGTGCTGTCTTTTGATTTCTTTAGAGGATACTGCAGTGTCTCTGGATAAGTTGCATTTTCTTCTCTACAGGTTTCTTTTATGGATCTTAAGATGCTTTAAATGTATTATTAATAAGTAGCACAATTTAATATTTATGTGTCCTCCACATTATACAAGTCAGAGTGCATATTCTTTTGTATTTTCAGTTTTATAGGAAACAATTTTAATTTTTCCACTCCACTTACCCTTTTCCAACTGTCCATTGAAAGTTCAGCCATTCTATTAAGCTTCATTCAATTTACTGTTATAAATTTCACTCTTTTTCAAAACCCTTCCTCCAAAGTCCATCATTTCTCATGTTATTGCTCTTTCTACAGACACTCATCAATATTTGAAAGCTGCTGTGTTATGGATTTTGGCCGCCTGATCTCTCCAATTTAGATATCACATCTGGTCCATTTCTAGTTATAATTGCGTCTGACCCTGCTGACTTTTCAACAGTCTGGGTAAAAAGAAATCTTGTATCAGTTTCATAAAAATGGCTTTGCTTTGTTTTTTTGTTTTTTTTTTTTTCCTCGTTAATAGATACCTACAAAGTACATAATCATTTCTTATGGACTTTTAATGAGGAAATGCTTTTTAGAATTGTGGGTAAGTTTTGATAGCATATATAATGAAAATCTGGAAATTAATCTGGTTAAATTTAGAATGTTGCTGAATTAATACCTCATTTTTATCTTTTGATGGTAATAGTGATGGTGAAGACTTTTTTTCATACTGTATGAGCTATATTAATTTCTGATTAGCAGTCTTTTTTTTTTGAAAGCTTTTAAGATAGTTAGTGATATATGTCCATTATAGTGAAAGTAAGAAACAGAGAAAACAAAACTAAGAAATAGTTTCCCTTCCAAATAAATAATAGTTATTAAAATTTTGAAGTGTAATCTTCCAAAATTTTATGGGCATAGATATTTTTCTTTAGAAAATTAGATTATATTGTGAAGAGCCATCTTCTTTAATTTAGAAATCTGTCAGTATTCGAATTTATATCATAGGTGTTCCTTAAATTTCTAGGATGGAAATGACATTAAATGAGTCAGTGAGGAACTCAGGGACTAAGTTTATGGTGTTAATATGAGGTTAGAATCTGGGGCCCCTGGGTGGCTCAGTGGCTTAAGCCTCTGCCTTTGGCTCAGGTCATGGTCTCAGGGTCCTGGGATGGAGCCCCGCATCGGGCTCTCTGCTCAGCAGGGAGCCTGCTTCCCTTCCTCTCTCTCTCTGCCTGCATCTCTGCCTGCCTCTCTGCCTACTTGTGATCTCTGTCTGTCAAATAAATAAAATCTTAAAAAAAAAAAAAGAATCTATGACAACTCCATTCATTATGCTTCAAGGTGTCAGAAAGGAAGGATCACTATTTACTGGAGTCTTTGGTCTTAATGTAATCTGAAGTGAAACAATACCCAGAAAAAGTGAGGTATATAGAGAAGATGGACGGTGTGCCCTTATGTCTGTCTATGCAGGCTTGAGCTAAATCCTCTCAAGGTGGCATGTAGGAAAGTCTATGGTGGTAATAACATTATAGGAGAAGGTATTAGGGCAATGGGTAGAGCTAATATATTTGTTCTGTATTAATAGATCTTTTAGGCTTTATTGAAAGGGACATGCTCACCTTTATTCAGTGTAAACAATACTATGAATCAATCTTATTAATATTGGAATCCTTCGTTCTGAAGAGCACTTTGTTCACACATAGCATCCCTTATGGCAATCTAAATGGGTTTATATCATTTTCTTAGATTCTACTGATTAAGGAAATTATTGCAAAGCTTCATAAAAGATGAAGATTCTATTATTTTCCATTAAAAATGTATGGGAAACAGGGGAAATGAACTTGATCAAGCATATCTCATGAATGTAAATCCTTTCTCCACAGTAACATAAATAACTATAAACTTTATTTTCCTTGTTATCTGATTATATTATTTGAGTAAATTCATAGTGATGTTATTTATGAATGCTTTTTAAAAATTTTAATTCCAGCATCGTTAACATATAGGCTATATTATTTTTAGGTGTACAATACAGTGATTCATCAATTCCATACATCACCTGGTGCTCACGACAAGTGTACTCCTTAATCCCCACCACCTATTTCACCCATCCCCCACCCACATACCCTGTTAGTTCTCTCTAGTTCAGAGTCTGTTTCTTGATTTGTCTCTCTCTCTTTTTTTCTCCTTTACTCATTCGTTTTGTCTCTTAGATTCCACACCTGAGTGAATTCATCTGTTATTTGTCTTTCTCTGACTTATTTTACTTAGCATAATTCCTTTAGCTCCATCCATGTTACTGCAAATGGCAAGATTTCATTCTTTTTTACAGCTGAATGATACTCCAATATATATGTAATGCAAGTAATGCTGCAATAAACATAGTGTTGCATGTATCCCTTTGAGTTAATGTTTTTGTATTCTTTGGGTAAATATCTAGTAGCATGATTGCTGGATCATAGGGTACTTCTAGTTTCAATTTTTAGGAACCTCTATACTTTTTTCCAGAGTGGCTGCACCACTTTGCATTCCCATAATAGTCCTCCCTTTTCTCCACATCCTTGTCAACACCTTTTTCTTGTGTTTTTCATTTTAGCCATTCTGACACATGTGAGGTGATAGCTCATTGTGGTTTTGATTTGCATTTCTCTGATGATGAGTGATGTTGAACATCTTTTCATGTACCAATTGGCCATCTGTATGTCTTCTTTGGAGAAATGTCTGTTCTTTTCTTCTGCCTTTTTTTTTTTTTTAATATTTTATTTATTTATTTGATAGAGAGAGATCACAAGTAGGCAGAGAGGCAGGCAGAGAGAGGGGGAAGAAGCAGGCTCCCTGCTGAGCAGAGAGCCCCATGCGGGGCTCGATCCCAGGACCCTGAGATCATGACCTGAGCCGAAGGCAGAGGCTTTAACCCACTGAGCCACCCAGGCGCCCCTCTTCTGCCTTTTTTTAATTGATTGTTTTTTTTTAAGTGTCCACTTATTCTTAAAAACTGTGTGAGAAAAATTCTTCTATTAGCAGATTTAACCAGTTGTTTTACTAAATAAGAGTGAAGCAAACATGAGGCAAAATCCATTTTCTAAAATCAGCCCTAGGTGATTCTACATGGTCGTAGTTAAATATCTCATGACAACTTTATAGATACAACTCTAGAATGGTAATTGACTGAAATGAACTTAATTTCTATATGATATTTACCTTCTAATTGTTTAACAATTAGAATATTTGTAATATTCTTGACAAATGGCAGGATTTCTGGAAGAAGATGCATATCTCAATGTAGATAACCTACCAGAATGTTTCAGCTAAAATGTTTCTGAAATATTAAAAATGAGAAAATATTTTAAGAAATTCATCCTAAAATTAAAAAGTATCAGTAAATAACAAAGGCATCAAATGAATTATGAAAATAGAAAATTGTTTTGAGGAAAATGCATTTGAAGTATAAAACAGACCATTCTTTCCCTTGTTTTAAGGTTTGAAAAATTAGGAAATAATTCCTACTTTATTTTAGTATCTGCAAGGGAAAATGGACTCTATCACTAATGTATTTGTACCACTTCGTGATTAATGGAATTTGATTTTTCAAGAAAATACCAATTACTGAGATCTGTAAGGACCTCAAATGGTCATGACTTTCCCATCCATTCTTTAAAGTCATTGAATTTACTGGCACCTCTGTGCTTCTGTCCTGAGTACTTCCTGAGTACCTTGTAGTTGTCAACTTGGCAGATTTCATATCTTCAAACCTTGCCTTGAATAAAGTAGGTCTGGATACTTCAGGTTAAATGACTAGTTTTTGGAATCTTAAAAGATGTCTGGAAGAAGAGGGAGTCCTCAAAGTCAAGCGAGGGTCTAGAAAATTTCTTAGGCTTTCACAGCCTTTAAACTTGTAGACAACATAGATATGACTTATTTGAGAATATATCATTAATAGATGTTGTTTAATTGGCACACTGTATGCATTTATCCTCATAATAAATTTATCCTTCCTCAAATGTCATGGCGAGGTAAAGATTTTATAGAAAAAAAGAATGATGCTCATAGTTTTTAAGCACTCTATTCATGGTTTCACAGCTAGAAAGCAGTAGGACTGGGGTCAAATCTAGACTGAACTAAGTTTAAAACCTGTGTATATTTCTATGTACCTCTACTTATGAAGGGAGGAGGTATGCAAATTGGAATAGTAAATGCTCAGGAGGGAGGTAATGATGCATATTATCAAAGTAAAGCAAGCTTTCTTTGTGGAGACTAGATTGACCTGAATTGCATGTGAACCGCCAAAGGTATAGTTAAATAAAATAAATAAAAACATGGGTTTGTGTGAAGAAGATCCATGGCACCACCACATTTGCAAAGCAGGCTTTGGTTCATGAGTCAATGTCGTTTCTATGCTGAGGCAGAGGGAGATACCATAACGTGACAGTCTGATACCCAAATTGTTTTGTTCTAGAAAATGTGTACTAATTTGTCTAATTTTCCCTAATACTTCCTATCTTCTGTAAAGTGACTTTGGACTTCACAGATAAAACAGACACCAATGCTTTGAAGATGTCACTATGAAAAACTATTTTCTTCAGACTTTCCATCCACCAAAAGGTTTATTATTCTAATCACACAATTGTACAAGAGAAATTCTTCTGCAGAGATAAATAGAAGCGTTTAGACAGAGACAAGCTTTTTTTTTTTTTTTTTTTTTTTCCCTAAATGTGAGACAGAAAGTAAGACAGTTCCAAAAAAGAAGTTGACTCACAGGTTCACCTTCTGGTAATCGCACAGTCAGCATCTAGCTCTGCCATGCAGACTGAGAGCACGATTCATCTTGTTGATGCTAGTTCTGCCTTGAAACTTCTGCTTGTGCTTTGAGATGAACCTTTATGGTCAGATAGCAATTCAGTTAAATGAATTCAATTTGTTTCTCACTCTACAGTCCTTGCCTAATTTTATTCTCCTCAGAGAGGGAATTCTGGTAGGGGTACTTTTGTAGCTTCACCAAAGTGAGGAGAAATTTCCATCTCTATACTGAGGAGGAAGGTCAAAAGGACAATGGTCAATTATATTCAGAAGAGATTAATGACTATGCACGTGGTTTGGTGCAGAACAAATTCTCTGAGTGCATACCAAGATAAGACGGTAAGCAGAGCCTCTGTCTTCTTGTGCATGTCTGTAATAAGAATTCAGACATTACATATAGTCTTTAATAAAGAATGATTTGCAAGTAACTCAAACTCTTCAGAAGTATTGATTAATTTAGAACCCACCTGCTCAGAATGCTTGTAGGTTCAGTTGTTGTTGTTGTTGTTGTTTTTTTTTTGGTAGGTTCAGTGTTAGTCCAAATAGTAAACATTTGTAACCAAAAGAATAAATTGCTTTGTCAATGCAACAGAATTTTTAGGGATACAGGTATTTTCCTATATATTTTACATGACTGGTGTCTCCCAGAATTAAAAAGTACATTTCTTAGGACCTCTAGACTGTAATTTCTCTGTTCATTTTCCCACTTTGCCCTGATTTGGGGTTTTGGTATGTCAGGGATCAAACTGGATTTAGTTGAACTTATTACTGTAGCAATATCAAATAGATGGTGAATGTTGATTGTGGATTTTCTTTTTCTTAAGTATTTATAAGATCACTGCCTTAGGGGCACCTGGGGTGGCTCAGTGGGTTAAAGCCTCTGTCTTTGGCTCAGGTCGTGATCCCAGAGTCCTGGGATCGAGCCCCCCATCAGGCTCTCTGCTTAGCGGGAAGCCTGCTTCTTCCTCTCTCTCTGCCTGCCTCTCTGCCTGCTTGTGATCTCTGTCTGTCAAATAAATAAATAAAATCTTAAAAAAAAAATCACTGCCTTAGCTTCCCAGATTGGGTACCTATGTGCCCTGGTACACTACAGTAAATTCATAGGGGTACACCAGCATATTTTAGATCTGTGAAGGACAGTAGTACTCAACATCTTTTGGATACTTCATAAACTATTGAAACAAGGTAGTTCAGAGTTTTAACTTTAGCTTGTACTCATTTAAAAAAATTAAATCCTTTCTTTGAAAACCAGTGATTCCTGTGATTAAAAAATAAGCACCTTGGGTGAAATCACTATGAAGCAGGATTAGCAGAGGTCGTCTAGAATTTGTGACTCCTAGTTGAGCCACGAACGGGACCCAGGTAATTGGAGGCTCTTCATCCCATCCCCTGCCCTTGGAACGGACATTCTATCCAGCATTCCCACACTAGGAGCTGTTTTAAAAAGACAGCCTTGAGAAAGAGTGAAGTGTTGAGACCATATGGACAGTATACGTGACTAAACACAGTTAAGGTCTCCATAAAATGTTAAGATTCTGGTGGATGATTGCAGAGATATACTTGTTTTGAGGCTGTTCAAGACAAGCCTCATTAAGCTCCCTTGCTTATTAGACCTGACACCTACCCACCAGGAGTGGTCTGCCTCTTTCCTTGGTCTTGCCTTGTCTTCCATGTATGGAGGCAAGTTTGTGAACCAACAAGCTGCAAAAGAGGGTGGTAGGGTCTGATCTGACTTCAAAATCTGAGAGGCTGGATAATGCCCATGTAGTGCACAGCTCACATTGGTAAATGTGGAAATACTATTTTTTTTTAATTGAAGTTTCATGTATTATTTTTTTCAAATGTCTACTAAGTTGTTAGAACATATTTGTTAAATCCTCTGGACCTAACCTAAATAAATGGAATGGTTAAATAATTGTTTTGGTTTAGTGGTACCATAAAATTACCGGGACAGGAAGAGCACTGTGAATCAAGCAATTTTGGGGTCCTTTGATCTATGCCAACAATATGGTGACAGATGGGATCAACATATCCTAGGGAGGAAAAATAGTTTGGAGTCTTGGTTTCTTATTAACCTTTTTAGCATCATTTTTTCTCGTAAGATTAGAAAATTCATTTTGATACTCTAATCAAAGACAGAATTGGGAAATTATACTTTACTTGTCTTTAAATGCTATTTAACTGATGGGGAGTGAGGCAATGTCAGGTATGTAATAAGCATTCAAAATATTTGTGGAATGAGTTAATGGAACTGTATGAATTATTTCTAATCACAAAATAATTGTTTCAAATTATCATCAAAATCTTTTCAGTTGCCATTAGTTAGCTTTTATAATCAGAATATCCCAAAGAATTTAGTCATCGTCCAAATAACTGAGTTCAAACAAACAACCAACCTCTGTTCTCCATATGTCATTAGCTTATTATTTCTATGGTGAAGAAATAAGTACCTTGTGTATGTCCTCACCTTATGCCAAAAGAAGTTATCTCTTATCTCTGTGAAAAAGTGCCAGTTTCATCTCTTCCTGTCCAAGAAAGAATGATATGAAAATATACACTAAAAATAGAGTATTGCATACAAGTGATCAAAATGCAGATTATTCAGAAAGATGTAAATTAAATGTGAAAAGCTTTCTCCACCCAAAATTATGCCCCATTAATAATTTTTTTGTTAGTTAGACTCTAACATGGCCGCCGGGGATGTCTGCCTCCTGGAATTCATGTCCTTCTGTATTCTCCAACCATTGAGTATGAGTCATATCTGTGACTAGCTTCTGAACAACACAATATGGGAAAGGTAGATGGGATGGTACTTTTGTGATAATTTTACTTAAGGTTGTAATTTCCTTCTTGCTTGCAGACTCTCAATAGATTTTCTCCCTTGCTGGCTTTGATGAGATAAGCTGTTGTATGGAGAGTCCCATGTAGAAGGAATTAAGGGTGACCTCTTCCAAACAGTCAACAGGGAACTGAGTCCTAACAACAGCCATGTGAACTTGGAAACAGATCCTACCCCGACGAGATTCAGGTAAGATCCCAGTCCTGACAGACAAGCTGATTGCAACTTTGTAAATGACATTGAACCAAGGACCTGGACAAGACAAGCCAAGCATTCCTGACCCACAGAAACTGTGAGTTGAGATATGTGTGGTTTGAAACTGCTAAGCTTATGACAGTAATACTATATAGTAAAACAGAACTAACATATATATTCTTCCAGGAATATTCACAAATAGAATCACATTCTATGGATTCTAGCATTTTGCCTTTGTTATTCTTTGAAAAATGATGTATTTTAATGTAAAGAAACAAAAAAGAAAAAGTTCTTAGGAAATAGGCTGTTTTCCTATTTTTCTTAATATTTTTGGACAACAGTACTATTTACTAGCGCTATGGGAGAGAATGAGTTTTCACTTTGCTCTCTGATCATATACTAACCTCTAAATAATTCTTCTCCCATGTTTCTTGCTACAAGTGTGTCTAATTAGTGATTTTCAGCTGGGAGAGATTTTTGCAACCCCCCCACTCTCCACCCAGGGGAAGACCTTAGGTAATGTCTGGAGATATTTTTGGTTGTTACAACTGGATGGAGGAGGAAGAGGGTGTTACTGGTATCTAGTGGGTAGAGGCCAGGGATGCTGCTAACCATCCTTTAGTGCTCAGGACAACATCATTCTCCCCCACCCCTACTCCCCTCAAGAAAGAATTATTTGACTCAACATATCAATCATGCTCGGGTTGAGAAAATGTGATCTAAATCATATTCTTCAGCAGTGCATATTCATAATAAGGTAATTTATTTATTTTTATTTTTTTAAAAAAGATGTATTTATTTGAGAGAGAAGAGAAGGTGCTAGAGCAGGAGGAGCAGAGGGAGAGGGAGAGAGAATCCCAAGCTGACTGTATGCTGAGGGCAGGTCCAATGTGGGACTTGATCTCAGGACCCTGAGATCATGGCCTGAGCTGAAATCTAGAGTTGAACACTTAGCTGAGTGTGCAACCCAGGCACCCCAATAATCATTAAAACAATTTCTTAAGTAAGCTCCATGACCAATGTGGGGCTTGAACTCACAACCTGAAGATCAAGAGTGATCTTGACTCCTGAGTCGAGATCTACTGACTGAGTCAGTTAGGGGCCCCCCCCAACAATAAACTAATATTTTTAATCTTCAGTTATTTAGCTCTTGAATTTTTTTATGGTTAGCTACGGGTTTTGGTTGGAAGAAAATGGAATTACATATCTGGGCCCCTAAAACACCATCAAAGAGTGACCAAAAGACCTGAGAAAAAGCAGGAGAAAAGGTGTCAAGGAAACCAGGAAGAGAGTATACATAAGAGGGAGAACCCATCATGATTAGTTGCTTTCCAGAGGTCGAGTAAGGCAAGACCAGAAAAGAATTTTTCAGATTCAACATCTATGACTTCTCCAATGACCTTCAGAGACATCTGGGTTAGAAGATGGAACAAAGCAGATTACCTTGAGGAACAAATGAATGTTGAAGAAATGGAAACAGTCAGATAGTCTCTGTCTGGTTATTGAGGGGAAACAGGAGAGCATATGATAACTACGGGGAGGGGAACGGGAAAGGGGGAAGGATAAACAAGAGACTAGTAGACAGGGGATGTCTGAAGAAGAGGCACAAAAAGGAAAATGTATGAAGTAAGGTCCCTGAGGAGGTCGAAGGGAGAGAGAATCCAGAACACAAGTGAAAGCATTGAATTTGCTCAGGAGAAGTGATTTCTCTTTGGAGTGAGGAGGTGTGGGGAAAAAGGAAGCAAATGCAAATAGTTTTGTAGAAGAGAGGCCTCCTGGAGATGTGGGGAGGTGGGAGAGGCAGCTGCTGCAGCTCTCCCTTGACAGCTCCTTCTTTGACTTGCTGAACTTAACCCTGGTGCCATTTCCTGAGACCTCAGAGGGAAAAGGTGGATGGAGTAGGGAACCTAAAGGCACTGTGAAAGTTTGAAATCAAAATTCAGTGGCAGAGAGTCAATGAGGGGCCATTCCATTTGCCTTCCTTTCCTTTCTTTTTTAAAATCAATTTGGCTTTACATTTTCTATTGAAATATATTTGACATATAATATTGTGTGAGTTTAAGGTATCCCACATGTTGATTTGGTATATTGAGGCATTGCAATAGCTAGTACTTCTATCACCTCACATAATTAACGTTTCTTTCTTGTGGTGGTTGGGATAATTAAGATCTAATCTCTTAGCAAGTTTGAAGTTTGCTGATACAATGTTGTCTCTAATCGCTATACTGTGCATTAGATCTTCAGGGCTTACTTAGCTACTAGTTGCAAGTTAGCCTTACTTTCTTTATAATATTTCCGTGTAGTTTCTGGGAGACTGGGAGGGAGAAATCTGATCACACACATTTGCAACCCAGTCACGCTAGAAATTTCAGGCTTTTCCATTCTGTTAACTAAACTCCCAGAAGTTAGGTAGAGGTCAGCAGGGAGGGATGGCCGCACTCATGCTTCCTGCTTCTTTCTTGCCTCCCATGACCAAATTTCTGGAATCATTATCATGCATGTCTGGCTTTTCTCCAAAACTTAACATTTCCCATGTGTGATGTGAATTAAGCTTGCTATCTTCCCATAGCTGCTGAGAGTTTGGTACCTTAGCGAAGAACCCATTTTAGACCCAGGTGCATCATTTCTAGTACTTAGATTTTGGCAAACAGTATCTCTTTCACCAGTGCTTCAGAAAGTATGGTTATTGAATGAGATGTTTGCATCCCAACTTGTTGGAATTTCTATGAGTACTTTAATGTCCCACAGAGACAACAGGATGGAACATTTGAAATAGATATCATACTGGGATGCCCAGGAAAAGATGGCCCTAAAGGCAATCACCTGCTTTACCTCCTTCCAAGAATGACTTTAGAATACTTTGCTCCACTGACTTGAGTTGTTCTGAAATGCTTAAAGTACCCACCTCTATCCACAAGCCCTGCCACAAAGGAAGCTTAAATGTTTTATTTGCATCTCTAAATTCCTGAAAGGTTTTTAAAGTTATTGTACCCACTGGTAAATGTAATAAACAGCGATATTCAGATAGTGCACATTTAAGCTTGCCTTTCCTCTCTACATAAAATCACATGCTAATGGTGGCTGGATAATTAAAATTAAACCACATTCAATAGATAAACAAATTAAAGCAGAGCAAATTGTGTGCATGCCTCCCTAAACAGCACACACATTATCAGAAAGGGCAGCTCTAATTATTCAAGGATATAGCAGGGCTATTGAAGGCGCTATTGATTTTTTTTAAGATAAGAAGCTGTCTTCAGTATTAATGTGTAGTATTTGTTTACAGGCCAAATTCCTTGTAATACTATAGGAATTAAAAAGGAAATTAGATCAAAGCTACCTAAACTTTACACACTAATCAGGACTCACCAACCAATAGATCATGATCTGTCGGTATTATGTTTAACATTTAGTTTTAAATACAGGCTAACACATGAATTTATTTCCTTTGTAAATTTTGTAATATTTCTGACCATTCCCAACTATCCACCCTTTCTGCAGAGGTAACAGTGTTGGTGTGGACACTTCCAATGGTTTCTAATGAATTTTGAATACATTTACATATATCACCTATACCTGTTTTACAATGTTGTACGGTGGATTTTTTTGTTTGTTTGTTTGGTGGATTGTCTTTTCATGTCTAACATAAATGTGATCATTCTATGCCTACCTTTTTGTAAAATGCATTTATCGTTCAATAATATGCCTTAGTGATTTTTAGTGATGGACATACAAATCTACCTCAGTATTTCCCCCCATTTCATTTCCTTTTTCTCTTAATACATTTGTATCAAAGCAATACATGCCTTTGATTAAAAAAATTGAAAGGGACAAAAAGGGCAATAATAAGATACAACAATCTGCCCCACGGCCACCATTCCTGCTTGTTAGTGGCAACCATTTTGAGCAGTTGTCTGTGGTTATTAATTTCTGATGTCTAAATAATTTATGTCCATATCGTTAGTAATCAGTTATTAGTTCAGACACTATACTGATTTCCTGCTCACTCGCACTATTAATACCCTCTCTCCCCATCTTTCCCCAATATAGTCTTAACATTACATTTAATTTCTCTGTTGGCTACCTGTATAATTAAAGTACTTAGGCCTTTATTTCTTGTCTTATAATTATATATACCGCACCTGGATTCCTGACTCTATAATGATGATGCTACCTCTCCCTTCAGTTTTCCTTTCCACTCTTTCCACTTACTTGATAATCCTGTCCTTTACAGTGTTGATTTTAATTACAAGTTTTGTTTATAAGCTGAATCGAAAAGTTGAAAATCAATAAACAGCATTTATATTATTGTAACCAGACAAATGTGCCATGCACCAAGAGTACTCTATGATTTTCTTTTTATATAGCTTTCAATTTTTGTTTCAAATTGTCGCGGCCGGCGCGACAAATCGACCAGGGTCGAGAGGGTAAGAGGATGGTGAAAAGAAATTAAGAGACAAAGAGATGGGGACAGGAGGCACACCAAGGAGGATGTCCGATAGTGCCAATTTTATTCAAGGCAGCAAGACATTATATAGCTAACAGAAACAATCATAAGAAAGTATCTATTTTTAGCTGATTACTAAAGAGTTTGCAACATGCACAGAAAATCCTTCAAGCTTTCCCATTATCTATTTCCCAAGCACCAATAGCAGACCCTCTAGCGCCAGATGTACTGACTTCAAGGCCACTCAAGACATAGTTTATGTAAGCAC
>NW_019154102.1:5499781-5513255 GCF_002288905.1 Enhydra lutris kenyoni | reverse complement strand
TGCAACAAGCACAGAAAATCCTTCAAGCTTTCCCATTATCTATTTCCCAAGCACCAATAGCAGACCCTCTAGCGCCAGATGTACTGACTTCAAGGCCACTCAAGACATAGTTTATGTAAGCACAGCACAGTCTTGCAATGGTGTAGTCTATAGCCCGTGCAAGGACAGCAAGGACCAACCAAGAATTTCTGACCCCGGCCAAATCGTCTCTATCTGACTAGCAAACGTGTGGGAAGTCACGTAGGCGAGCGCGCAACACATAGCACAGACCCTTTCTCAGTGCTACTCTACTTTATCGACCTAAGCCTTTTGTTCGGCTATTCAGCCTTAAAAGGAGGCACAAGTCAGGGCCTGGTTTGGTTCTCGTCTCAAGCCTTACTGTGGCCTCCCACATCAAATAGCATTTTATTTTCTTTCATTATTTGCTTTTACCATATCCCTAAAAAAACCCCACAAAATTCTTATCAATGAAGGATTTATGGATTCCTCCTTCCCAGATATCTTCCTTCCAGGGCCATCCATTGTGTTGTTCTAATGAGGACAATTTTTTCTAGATTTGGGGACCAGTTTTAACTTTGGACATCTCCTCACTGCTTCTTTAGAATGTTCCTCTCATTTTTTATTCCTGCGTCTCTTTGCTCTAGGCTATTCTCATATAAGAAATGATATATGAAGGCTAAATTTTCTGAACATGTCTGAAAATATTTTTTTTCCACCATCAAACTCTATTGATAATTCAGTTGGGTAAGAATTCAAGTCTCAAAATTATTTCCCTTTAAAATAATGAAAGCATCTAGTAGTAATTGGGCAGTCTGATGGTAATCAGTTTATTACTCTAGTGTCCGTGAAAATGACTGAGCTTTTTTAAAATTAATTTTAAAATTTGAGTTAACACACTATATTAGTTTCAAATGTACAACACAATGATTCACCTTCCCTGTATGTCATGCTATGTAGACCACAAGTGTAGCTACCATCTGTCGTCATACCCCACTATTATAGCATCATTGATTCTATTCTCTGTGTTGTGCTCTTTATTCCTGTGACTTAATCATTCCATAGGTGGAAACCTGTATCTCTCAGACCCTTCCACCCATTTGGCCAGCCCTTGCCTACTTTTAGCATCATTATTCTTAGTATTGCAGCACTGTACAGGTATTTGCCTGAGTGTGGGTCTTTTTCGTTCAGAGTGGGTTTTTAAATTTGGAGTCTCATGTCCTTCACTTATGGGAAATTTTCTTGTATTATTTCTTTTATATTTTTTTTCTTTCTCTGTTTCTTCTGTTAATTCTTTCTAGATTTCCTATTGGATTGGAACATCTGATGCTTAGGTCATATGAAATAATTCTCCATTTACATATTTTTTCATTTCTTTGTTTTTCATTTTCTTTTGGGGGATATTCTTCAATTTATAAGCTGTACATTGATTTTTTTTAACTTAATATATTTTCAACACATGAAAATTTTTGGTTTTACATTGGCTTTTCCTTTTTAAGTAATCTTTCATTGTTTTATGGATAAAATATTACATTGAGATTTCTGAGAATAATAACAGGAGGTTTTTAGAATTTTAATTCCCCTAAATTGTTCTTTCCCTGTGACATCATTTTTCTTTTCTTTTAAAAATCTTTATCTGTGTCTTCCCTTTAGAAATTTTCTTCAAAAGTTAGGTGATCATAATGTTAAAATCTCCATTATTATTATTTTTAAGATTTTATTCATTTCTTTATTTTAAAGAGAGAGAGAGTGGGGGAGGGGCAGAGGGAGAGAGGGAATCCCAAGCAGACTCTGCACTGAGCATGGAGCCTGATACAGGGCTTGAACCCATGACTCTGCAATCATGATCTGAGCAGAAACCAAGGATCCGGCACTCAATTGACTGAAGCACCCAGGCACCTGTCCCTTCATTATTTGAAGATGAGGATATAAAAAGTCATTTGGGGAGCTCTGAGGGTGGGCTAGCCTTGTCCAGGGGAGGCCTCTACTTAAGACCAGTTGCTCTGAGAAACTAAATTTCAGAATGTGGATGTCTTTTCTCTGTGGACATTCCATGAGGAGACAGATGACTGGCTGTTCTGTGAACAATAAGACTGGGAGGTTAGGGGTGCCTGGGTGGCTCAGTGGATTAAAGCCTCTGCCTTTGGCTCAGGTCATCATCCCAGGGTCCTGGGATTGAGCCCCACATTGGGCTCTCTGCTCAGCCTGCCTCTCTGCTTACTTGTGATCTCTGTCTGTCAAATAAATAAATGAAATCTTAAAAAAAAAAAAAAAAAAAAGACTGGTAGGTTAGCAGAGATGGCTTCGGAGGACCCCTGGCTCAGAAGGGCCCCACCTTTGGTTTAATGTTCTGTGTTCCCTCTGTTGAAATGATTAATAATTTTGTATTTGAATTTGTGTTTTTTAAGTCAAGTTCAGTGGGGGCACTGGTGCATGTGTGAGGTTTATAGCCTCAGTTCACGGGGTCCCACCTCCTTCCCAAGAGAGATTTTCTGAGTCTCACCTTCCCTGTGGACCCTCGGCTTTACCCACCTTGTCATGGTCTGATGACCCTTGGGACCTTACACTCATGACAGAGAATGGGTTATAGGTATGCATGATATGTATGTGTAAGGTGGCATTTGGATGGTAAGAAGAAGGAGGCATCTTTCTTTGTTGCTCACCACCCCCTGAGGGATCCTAGGGATAGATGTGGGGAGGTTTGGGGTTAGGTGTGTACCCTGTAGCCCCATAATGCCTGTGTGGGCAACTCTGTAGGGGGCAATTCAGCAAAGTGAGTTTGGGGAGGGGCTTCTTGCCCACCTACCATCCGGGAATCTAACACATCTCAGCATGGAGGTTAAAATTTTGGGGGTCACCCGTTCTTCCCTCGCCCCTGGAATTGAATTTCAACTTGCACTAGGTCTCCCAATTTATGTGGTCAGTCCTGAGTGTAAGTAATTGGATAATGAGAAAAGCAATCACTATGTCATTGTACGTGTGTCTTTAAAACTTAAGTGTATACCTTACTGGGCTCTCCAAACTGGTTGTTCTTACTTGAATTACTATTGGAATTTCTCTACACTTTAATCTCAGTTGTTAACATTACTACTTTAAAAATTTTGGCCATTCTTATGATTGAAAAATGGTCTCCCATCACTTTGCATTACCTTGCTTTACATTACCTAGTGAATTTAACTACCTTTTCATATATTAATCAGCCATTCATATGGTAAGTATTTTGTGTTTGGTCCTTTATCTTTTTCTTTGTGGCCTGTGTATTTGTATGTGTATATAAGTATGTGTTTATATTTATATATATATGTATTTGTATATGTAGTTAATATTTACCAGACAATGTTTTAAGTTTACATATATGAACTCATTTTGTCATTGCAATAATCTTACAAGTTAGTTACTTTTATTATCCTCATTTTGCAGATTAAAAAATTTAGGGTACTGAGAGGCTAAGTAATGTGAAGGAGCTAATGCAGCTAGCAACTCTTTATTATATCTGTTGTAAATATTTTCTCCCTATTTTGGTTTGTATTCTACCCTTTTTGTCTTACTTGAAATTTAAAATTTTGGGGCACCTGGGTGGCTCAGTGGGTTAAAGCCTCTGCCTTCGGCTTCAGTCATGATCTCAGGGTCCTGGAATCGAGCCCAGCATTGGACTCTCTGCTCAGCAGGCAGCCTGCTCCTCCCCACCCCCTGCCTGCCTCTCTGCCTACTTGTGATCTCTGTCAAATAAATGAATAAAATCTTTGGAAAAAAAAATTGAAAAGTTTGACCTTATAAAATTTATCAAACATTTTTAATGTCTTTTGGTGTTTCATATGTTATTTAAAAGGCTTTCCAAACCTGAAGTTAATGTAAATTTACCCTTAGATTTTTTTAGCATAGTTATATAATTCTGCTTTTTTAATCAAGATTTTATTTTATTTTTTTATTTTTTATTTTTTATTTTTTTAAAGATTTTATTTATTTATTTGTCAGAGAGAGAGAGAGAGGGAGAGAGAGCAAGCACAGGCAGACAGAATGGCAGGCAGAGGCAGAGGGAGAAGCAGGCTCCCTGCTGAGCAAGGAGCCCGATGTGGGACTCGATCCCAGGACGCTGGGATCATGACCTGAGCCGAAGGCAGCTGCTTAACCAGCTGAGCCACCCAGGCGTCCCTTTAATCAAGATTTTAAATTAATCTTGAATTTTTGTGTGAAAATATTTATTTTTTTAAATAAAAAGTAAATTATTCCAATAGTTCATCTTTTTTGAATAGTCTGTTTTTTAGCCATTGATTAAAATGATGCCCACATCATACTCCAGATTCATATATATTCTTCATTTTTGGGGGGAGCTCCTCCTTCTTCTTTTTTTTTTCCTTTTTAGTTTCACACGTGAGTTATTTGTAGCTTAGGATATGTTTTGATATCTCTTAGGTATTTTCCCTTTATTTTTCTTTTTCAAAATTTTCTTACATGTTGTGCATTTAGTTTTCTCTGTAAGATTTAGTTTATCTTGATGAAGTTTAATATCAGTTTTTACTTTTGGTGAAAAGCCCAGTTGTGAACTCTATGTGGATTGTTTTGAAATTAACATATTGTTTGAGGACTGTTGACATCTTTATTTTTACAAGCATGGTATATTGCTATATTCATACAAGTATTTTTTTTTTTACATCTAGAAATAAATATAAATAATGTTAAATATGAAATATAAAATAAACATACTAATATAAACAAAAATAAATATATATACCTTTTAAAATGAAGATCTTGCATGTATTTTTATAGTCCTATTTTTATCTAGGTATTTCATAGTGGTCGTAGTAGTTGCTATAGTAAATAGCATTGTTTTTCCTATTACATTTTCTAACTTGTTTTAGGTGATATATAGGAAAACTATGGATTTTTGCTTGCTGATCTTGTATCTGACTACCCTTCTTTCTGTACTTCAATTAATTTTTAAGCTGATGCTTGTATTGATAGATCTTCAGTGAGTGTTACTACCAAGGTCTTCCTTTTCAACAACTTGTTACAATTTCTGCTACAGGCAACAAACCCTTCTGAAATTTACTGTCACTAGAATTGCCTCTCAAAGACTTCACAGTCAGCATACCTACCCATATCCCTGAAATGGTACCAAATGTACTCTACTCAGTGGCTAGGTTTGTCAGTGTACTGATATGGTAAGAGTAATTAAATTCCTAAATTACATTCTGGAGTGCTTAGTCATCCCTCCTGCCAAAGATATTCAAATAATGTTTTTTCATGGTTCTTAATAAGTTCATTGACTAAATGTTTCTATTTACAGTTGGTTTACTTGGACTAAGAAACAGGCCCTAGTTTAGGGGAAAGGGGAAAAATAACCTTGGGAAAAAAAACAACCTTCAGAAATATGACATGAAGTTAATTTAGGTCATTTCTTTGATGTCTTGGCTGTGGGAATAGAGTTAGCCAATAAAATAGAGGATGCCCAGTTAAATTTGAACATCAGATGAACAACAAATAATTTTTCAGTGAAGGTATGTCCTTTGTAATATTTGGAACATACCTATACTAAAAAATTAATTGTTTATATAAATTTAAATTTATCTGGGTGTCTTGTATCTTTCCTTCCTGAATCTCGTGATCCTATCTGGGAAGGCATTGTGAGCAGACATGGTGTATAGGCACCAACTGTGTCAGTACGACCATCTCTTCTTATGAAGGAAGCAGCAGAAAATAGAAGAAAATCACTTTCAGACAAAAAGGCTTTCAAGACTTTATTTGTATACCTTACTCTGTTCAGGGTTTGAAAGGATTAATTTTTTAGCTTTTCTAGCGGTTAGGAAAGAGAATATGTATACATTTTCTGCCACTTTGGGGGTTAAGTGTTTGCTTAGTTTCATTATAGTTTTTAATATGGATAACTAAAGTAATGAAAAAACTAGAAATCATGGACTTGAATTTTAATATTACCTTGGTGACTATAAAGCTATATGACAATGGTAGTCATTAAATTGGGCTGTCCACAAACATACTGGTTCTCCTTGTTCCAGGTGTATGGTGGGATAATACCTCCCAACCCAAAAGAGTCATGACTTAGTTTGATCAATAAAATAAAATATGACTGGAAATTTTAAAAGCCAAATTTCCATTGCTTTGTCTCTACCCTTTTCACAGTGATCTCAGAACATGTTATCATGGAGTGTTGGGTATCTTGTGTCTATGAATAGAGGTGACCCTTCCGATCTACACTGAATATATAATGTGAATGATAAATAAAATTTAAAACAGCAATTTTAAGGCTGTTTGTTACTGCTGCATAACATAGCCCATACTGACAGAAACAAATATTGGACATTGAAATGAGGATTGCCGCATTAAAGCCTATACTATGTAGCTTTAGCCTATTGGTTGGGTGCTAGTTGGCAGAAAACTGCTTTAGTCTAGAGGGTAGACAAATGGTAAACTGTCTCCTTTGATAATTTGGAAGGGAGCTAATGTATCTACTTAATTTGTATCTCTAGAAGAAGAAGTATAATATAGAATGTTAGTAATGTGTATTGGTTGCTGTTTACTATTTATTGTTTCAAGATACTTAAAAAAAGTGAATTCAAATATGAACTGACCAATTTGCAAGCAGGAATAATAGAGAAAATCTGTAAATTGAAGGAATTGTAGGATTGGTAGAGGCAACTTTCCCCCAATATCAAAGAGTAAGAAATAAATATTATTTTGTTTCCAAGTCACTGAGCTCTTGGGATTCCAAGACTGATATGTTGACTTTCACTTCTCCTTTGCTTATTCTGTGAAATGGGATTAATTATACTTGCCCTGTGTAGTGCACAAGGGAATTGTAAGAATCATGGATTTGTTCATTAGCATACATTTATTGAACATCTTTCATGTGCTAAGCTTGTGCTAGGCTTTAGGAAATCGAACCTGATCTTTTCTTACATAATTGTGTGATCATTAAACATAGTGGGCTTTGGCTCACAAAAGAAGTTCAACTTACCCAGGATTGAGGCTGTTAAAGAATTGTTAGATGAGGTACACTGAACACCTGAGAGGTATGTCTCATCAGATACCATATTTTGAATGATGGAAGAAGGAATAAAATAGGAAGTCCATAGTATTTGTAAAGTAATGGTAGTGGGTATGATTGGAGAGGTCGGGGAAAGACATTATTACTCTCCTGTATACTAAGCCAAGAAATTGACCTTTTAAAAATGAAATAAAAGTCATCAAAGGATTTTAAATATGGAGAGAAGTGGAATAAGTACTGCTTTTTTAAACATAGCACTATGGCAACAATAGACGGTAGTTTGGAGGTGGAGAAAACTTAGTGAGTAAAAGTTTACTGAGGTGATACATGAAAAATAATGTGTCAGTGGAAATGGAAAGAGGAGAAACATTTGAGAGGTATTTAGAAAATACTGTCACCAGGATTTGGGCACTGATTGACTCTGAGATCTTTGGTGTAAATGGGGGTGGATGAGAGGTGGTGCTTCTGTATACTAAGGATAGAATTTAAGAAGGGGATGAGTGAAATAAGTCAAGCAGAGAGAGTCAATTATCATAAGGTTTCACATATTTGTGGAGCATAACAAATAGTATGGAGGACAAGGGGAGATGGAGAGGAGAAGGGAGTTGAGGGAAATTGGAAGGGGAGGTGAACCATGAGAGACTATGGACTCTGAAAAACAATCTGAGGGTTTTGAAGGGGCGGGGGGTGGGAGGTTGGGGGAACCAGGTGGTGGATATTAGAGAGGGCATGGAGTGCATGGAGTACTGGGTGTGGTGCAAAAACAATGAATACTGTTACGCTGAAAAGAAATAAAAAATTTAAAAAAAGGGATGATTATGAGGGAAATACAAGTGTGTTCAGTGTTGTTCATGTAGAGTTGCTATTTGTGTTTGTCACACAGGAAGAAAAATTCAATAAACAATTGGCTTTGTAGGACTTGCACCTAGACCCAAGGTTTGGGTGAAAAATAGAGCTATCAGGATCATTACCATCTAAGAAATATATGACGTCTGGGTTTTGTTGAGGTTATCTGGAGAGAGGGATAAGGGCACAGGGCCAAGGATGAAGCCAAGTGGAACAGAAATATGTAATCATATATAATAGCTGACTTTTATGGTGTATGTACCATGAGCCAGGCACTGTATAAAAGATTTACATGCATTATTTTACTTAATTTCAAGTATATCCTATGAGACAGTTACTGCTATCATATTTGTATTATAGAGGAGAAAACAGAACCTGAGAGAGGTAGTTTGCCCAAGGTCATGGAGCCGGTAAGTGGTAGACTAGAGATTTAAACTCAAGTGATGTGATTTTAGAATCAGCAAGCTGAATCACTGCATGTTGGGAGTGAGCTGTAAAAACAAACAGGAAGGTGTGACCCAGAGGTAGGTAGAAATTGAAGTGGGGTGGAGGTTAGGGGCTGTAGGAGAAACCAATGGAGAAAAGATTTTTGAAGAAAACTCAGTGAGGGTAGCAATATGTGGTGAAAAACTGTGAATGCTATGGAGACATCAAGGAAAGAAATATACATAAATATTTCTGATGGCTGAGGCAATGTTACTGGACACACAAGAGTGGAAGATAGTTCAGTAAGTTAAGAGAGGAAAAGAGAGACCAGAGTATGGGTATGGAGTGTGAATTGCTTTCTAGAACACTTGGGCCATAATGACTTGAGATTTGGAGTGTATGTGAGAAGTGTTTTGTTTTGATTTTTGAAGGAAAGTTGTGATCATGTTTAGAGGCTAAACAGAATCAGTAGGGCAAAGAGGAAAGAGAGAGAAAGAAGTTGAAATGGGGAGAATAGGTCCAGGAAGCAGGTACAAGATCAGTTTGGATCCAACAAAAGGCACTTTGAGAAAGGAGAGAAAGAATTAAGGAATTTCAGAGTCAGGAAAGTTTGCAGGGAAGATTAGAAAGTTGAGCTCTTTCTCCTACAGATACAGAAAACTTTTGAGAGAAACAAACTCTGTGCATATAGAAATTAAACCTTTTAAGGATCGATAGTACAATTTTTTTTTAAAGTTACCCGACAGAGTTAGAGCAAGTAAATCTTAAACATTTGTGAGTCTCTCTGTCTAGGAAAGAGGTCCAGATTTTTCTTTCTTTTTTTTCAGTCTGTACATGGGTTTCTACGTCATGGCTAGAGGACAGTCATTTGAATACTGACTTAGTTATAGTAGTCAAGAAGAATTGCATTGGCTGCTCATGCTATAGGTTTAAATGAAATCAATGAAAGATTTCAAAGAATAAACCCTGTGTATCCCCTCTGGAAAGAGAAGTCACCCCTATGTCCCTCTCTCAGTCAGCCCTGGGCCCTTTTAATGATGCACCAATGCCTGACCTAGGAAACCCTGTGTCTTAGTTGGCTCAGGCTGCCATAACCAAATACCATAGACTGGATGGGTTAAATCACAGACATTTCTTGCTATTCTGGGGTCTGGGAGGTCCAAGTTCAGGGTTCTGGCAAGGTGGGATTCTGTTGACACCTTTCTTTCTGGGTTGCAGATGGTCACCTTCTTGCTGTGCCCTCACATGGAAGGGAGAGGTGGGGAGGAGGGGGTGAGGGGAGCGAGAGAGAACAGAAGTTCTCTGTCTCTTCCCTCATGATGTGATCTAAACCTAATTACCTCCCAAAGGTGCCACCTCCAGTTGCCATCACATTTGGGTTTAGGGTTTCAATATGTGAATTTTGGGGGGACACAGATATTTAGTCCATAGCACCCTGTGATCCTGGAAGACTTGTTTCTCTTAGAATAACCCCTGTTCCTTTTGTTTCTATATTATCTTGTTAAAATCAGAGCCTTGGTGATTTATATCTAATCAAAAAGGTTTAGGTAGTTTTATACTTAAAAAAAAAAAAAGATTACTGTGCTTATTTGCTAAGCCTATGTGAAAACCCATTTGTCTTCTTATATCACCAAATCTCTTTTCTCTGACCTAAAAAGTTGTAAGTTACGTATTTGTTCAAGTTTAGCAGAACACAGGATGTAATGAACCTATGTCTCTTTTTAACTCATAAGTCTTCTCTAACCATTAACCTCTTGGGCAGGTTTTTTGTTAATGCGGTTAACATGCTTGCTATGCCCTCAGAGATTTTAATTTTCTTCAGGCAAATTTCCTAAAATCTGAAGCAGGGGCTTTATTGGATAGTGCTTGCCCGTTATTTCTTTAGAAAGCTTTTTTTCAGTCTGCCGTTGTATGTCAAACTAGCACTCTCAACAGCTGAATTATTGAAGTTTGGGGGTGACTAGGGAGCTGGACAAAGTCCCCCACAGAGGTTGGTTGGCATTTGGGAGAGTGGCGCCTCAGGCTACCTAGTGACAGACAAGGTTGCTTTAAATGAGGGCAGTTTTTCAAGCTTATTGCTGGCATATCCGTAATGTCTGGGTGATCTGTGATGAGAATGTTCATGTCTTGAGATGCCAAGGACAGGGTCTGAAAATTTGATTGTGTTATTTATTAAGAAAGGTCATTTTTTGGAAGAGGATTTTGAGCTTCCTTTTTACCCATAGAAGTAAATTATTGTATTTATTTCAGTAGACAACACTTGCTACCTTAACTGAGACTGTTTATTTTACTGTGATAAATACTTAAAAAGTGACGGCATGCCTTACCCCTTCCTCTTGGCCAAGCATGTTTTGTAGGCTCACTAGTCCACTGTGCCCCTGGGCACCACTTGTAACTCGGTGTGATGGTGTGGAAGGGCTGGCAGGACAAAGCTGGGACACTGGGTTGTGAGGCCAACTCTGCCACTAACTAGCTTGAGAACTGGCCCAAGTCATTTAGCCAAGTCTTCTCCTCTATGGAAAAAGGAATTGTATTAGGTGATTGTAAAAGTTGCCTTCTCAGTGCACAGTTTCATGATTCCTGTATAGCTAGAAAATGTACTATTATGCATTTTAGCAAAAACCTACAGGAAGCTAACAGAAGTGATATTTGAGTTAATAGGGAGGTTAAATTTGGCTTCCAAAAGATTAATTACAGTAGGAGAACTCATTCAGGGGTCCCGGTATGTTATATTGATTTTCTTCTGGGATGACCTCTATGGACAATGACTGGACCACCAAAGAATGTATATAATGGAGTTAATGTCACCAAGAGTATTAATTTAATTTTTTAACTTCTCTAAGTTTTTTGTTCTGTTCTTTGTAAAGTTAAATTAGGGCAACTGAATGCCTGTAAATTACATTGGAATCTCCTTTCAAACGATAGTCATGGCTGCACGTAGGATCATTCTTTGGAGATGGGGGTAGACCTCTGATGAGATGGGTGATCTGTTAGGCTCCTCAGCTACCCTATGAAGATGCCAGCCGTACATCAGCTGGTATGTGTGGTCTCTGAACCCTTCGACAACTGGAAGCATTTAGTAGCTTTTCAAATGTACCATCGCCATATGAGATGAAGTATAATGTGGAGGTTAGTAGTGCAAACCCTGGAGTTAGACTTCTTCCTGAATCTAATTCTGGTGTCACCCTTATCAAATAAGCTTTGGTGAATCCCTTAGCTTCTCTCTTCCATTGTTTCCTTATCTGAAAGTTAGAGATAATGATGAGGATTAAATGAGTCCGTATATTGTAAGGATTATAGGCAATCATATATGGAGGGGGCCTAGAATAATTAACTCCTGGCACATGGCAAGTGATATTCAAGTGTTAGTTATTATTATATTATTACCATTAATGTTCTTATTACATCATCCCTCTCATCATTAATGTTTAGGATTTATTAATACCTAGTTGAGCAAAACAATATTGAGAGAGGACTATGTGAAAGATTGAGTGTGTCCGTTCTTTGAGATGTTCTAAACTCTGGCCCATTGACCAAAGAATATTTTATTTTATTTTATTTTAAAAGTTTTGTTTATGTATTTGACAGAGATCACAAGTAGGCAGAGAGGCAGGCAGAGAGCGAAGAGGGAGAAGCAGGCTCCCTGCTGAGCAGAGAGCCCGATGCAGGGGTCGATCCCTGGACCCTGGGATCGTGACCTGAGCCGAAGGCAGAGGCTTTAACCCACTGAGCCACCCAGGCGCCCCTCAAATAACATTTATAGAGCACTGGTATTGTGTACTTTGTGTCGATGATATTTGTTGTCTTAGGGAAATTAACACTAAGGTTTTGTTTGTTGTTAGTATCATGGTCTAATTTAGGTTGAATAGCTCTCCTTGTCTGAGTTAAGGGTAGAGGGTCCCTGCATTGTGGGGCACTGCCATTTCAACATGAGCCTTCACAGAAAGAACAAGGCAGGGTTTAGATGGGAGGTGCAGGGCTTTGCACTGGCCAGAACCCCACCACATGGTCCCAGCCTGATATCACATGGTTAGGAAATGGAGTTTCTGTGTAAACAAGAAGCAGAAATGAGGTTGTAGTGATCTTTTACATATGGTCCTGTGGACTCATTTTTATAGGGCTCTGATCAAGTCAATATAAGAAACTGTTTGAGTTTTGGAGTCAAAATGGCGGAGAAGTAGCAGGCTGAGACTACTTCAGGTAGCGGGAGATCAGCTAGATAGCTTATCTAAAGATTGCAAACACCTACAAATCCAGCGGGAGATCGAAGAGAAGAAGAACAGCAATTCTAGAAACAGAAAATCAACCACTTTCTGAAAGGTAGGACTGGCGGAGAAGTGAATCCAAAGCGATGGGAAGATAGACTGCGGGGGGAGGGGCCGGCTCCCGGCAAGCGGCGGAGCAACGGAGCACAAAATCAGGACTTTTAAAAGTCTGTTCTGCTGAGGGACATTGCTCCAGAGGCTTAACCGGGGTGAAGCCCACGCGGGGTCAGCGTGGCCTCAGGTCCTGCAGGGTCACAGAAGGATCGGGGGTGTCTGAGTGTCGCAGAGCTTACAGGTACAAGAATGGGGAAGCCGGCTACAGAGACAGAGTGGAGGAGTGAGCTCTAAGCTCGGGGTTACCTTGAACCGGTCGCAGGCTCGGTCAGCTCGGAGCGCGGCCGGAGGCCAGGGTGACGGGAGTAATTGGGCGCTGTTCTCTGAGGGCGCACTGAGGAGTGGGGCCCCGGGCTCTTGGCTCCTCTGGGCCGGAGACCGGGAGGCCGCCATCTTCATTCCCATCCTCCGGAACTCTACAGAAAGCGCTCAGGGAACAAAAGCTCCCAAAAGCAAACCCGAGTGGATTACTCAGCCCGGCCCCTGGTAAGGGCGGTGCAACTCCGCCTGGGGCAAAGACACTTGAGAATCACTACAACAGGCCCCTCACCCAGAAGATCAACAAGAAATCCAGCCAAGACCAAGTTCACCTACCAAGGAGTGCAGTTTCAATACCAAGGAGAGCAGCGGAATTCCAGAGGAGGAGTAAGCAAAAAAAGGAACTCATGGCTTTCTCCCCATGATTCTTTAGCCTTGCAGTTAATTTAATTTTTTTTCTCTTTCAATTTTTTTTTCTCTTCTTCTGCTAAATTTTTTTAACGTTTACCCTTTTCTTTTTTAACGTTTTTTAACTAGTTTATCTAATATATATATATATATATAT